>NW_026962013.1:8769631-9069631 GCF_032445375.1 Bacillus rossius redtenbacheri
TGCACAAATGTGCGTGGACAGTGGCGTAGCCAGGATTTGTGTATGGGGGGGGGGATGTTAAGAAGCACGGCCTCGCTTATTAAAGCGGGAGGTCCGGGGGTCTTCCCCCGGGAAAATTTGGATTTTAAGGTGTAAAATAGTGCTATTTTAGCGGTTTTCGGTTCTTAAATTTAAATATTTGTAATGGTAAATTTTTTATTAATTTTTAATATGAAATTTGTTTGAGTGATGAATAAGAAGTTAGTAAAAAGATTTGGCGCTAAGGGGGGGGGGGTGGTGGTTTGATCACCTAAACCCCCACCCCCTAGCTACGCCCCTGTGCGTGGACGATCGAAGGCGACTCGAGCGAGCGAGTGACGTGTGTGTGTTGCGTGCAGGTGCGTGGGCCGGGCGCGGCGCGCCAGGAAGTGCCCCGCCGGGCCCATGACGGCGGCCTCAGGGGCGCGCGCAGACTACCTGGAGGGCGCGAGGCAGCCCTTGGACGGCCTGCTGTCGCCCTTCGACCCAAGCCTGCCGCTGTCGCCCGCCGACCCGCGCGCCGCGGTCAGTGGGAGAAGCCTGAAGATGTCCATCAAGCTCTTCTGTCCCTGCCCGAACACACGCGCCCGAATATATTCACCTTCGGCCAACCTCTCGGGATTTGTTTCATTTCAGCGCAGGGAAAACGAATTCAAGTATTAAAAAGTGGTCGATTAGGTTTAGCTACATTAAAAACACTTTGAAACACTATGGACGGTTAGTTAGGTTAGTATAGCTACATTAAAATAAACGGAGAAACATAAATATATATAAATAAACCCGAGGTTGGCCGAAGGCGAATATTCGGGCGTGTTCGGGCAGGGACAGAACTTGATGGACATCTTAGGCTTCCCGGTCAGTGGCCACTCCTGTGCGACAATTTATTAATATACATTACCGAGACACACACAACACTGAATTTCCTAATTTTTAAAATTTTGTTTCTAATTTTTTCTTAAGTTACGATGGTTTTAAGTTCAAGTGGTTATAAGTTACGATGGTTCTAAATTTGTGTGTTTCTAAGTTACGATGGTTCTAAGCTGTGTGTTTCTAAGTTACGATGGTTCTAAGCTGTGTGTTTCTAAGTTACGATGGTTCTAAGTTGTGCGTTTCTAAGTTACTGCTATTTTAAGTTGCGTGTTTCAAAGTCATGATAGTTCTATGTTTATGACTTTCTAAGTTGTTTCTTGGTTGTGTGTCTGTAAGTTATGATCGTTCTAACCTACCTATGAAAGTTCTAAGTTATGTGGTTTAATTCTATGTTGTGACGGTTCCAAGTTAAGACTTTAAAAAGTTATTTGGGGTTCCCCGATAATGAGTATCAGTCGGTCGCTGGGTTTTTTCCGACACTTCTTTCTCGTGGATTTCGAAGAAAACTTCTGAGAACTCACAGTCCCTAGATCCAGAAACCATCGTCCGCTGGCGCATCCAGTTTCGAATTTTGAGAAGGGGCTGATGACCCAAGAGGTTTGAGTCGCATGAAATAATACCCAGTTAAATAGTTAGTTAAAAAAATAATAGCCAATATAAAAGTTATGTTACCACAATTTGAATCATTAAAAAAAAATTACATTATAGTAGTACTAAAAAATTATAATTTCACAATTTTTATAAAAATTCGGACTTACTACAAAGGTAAAGTGCTGTATGTAGTATATTATTTAAATTATTTTTGATCTGGGAAAACCATCATAAACCAGCAGTGGATTATGTCAAAGATATTATGTAAAATCAATCTGCTCATTACAATAATTATCGAAAGAAAACTATTAATAACTGAAATTATGCAAAACTCTAATTTAAAAAAAATGAATTAAATATCGCTCATGTAAGTAGAACAATTAAAGATTAAATTAGTAAAAGATTCAGACTTTCTCAACCATTGTCTGTAAGGCTATCAGTGGTTTTCAAGGTTAAGCCATGTCAAATTTGTAGTATTCCAGCAAGCATCACTAGAATTACCATATTTTCATATTTTTTTCCTTGACGTCTGAGACACAAGGTGGTTGTATCATTAGCCAAATTCATTGCAAGGATTCGATTTACCTTGTAATATTTGGTTGTAGTTGGTTTCAGTTGTAAATGTAGTTAAGGTAAGGTCATGAGCTTTAGTATTCAGACATAATATCAAAGTGTGTTAAGGAGGACTGATAGGAATCGTAACATACCATCTTCGTCTGAACCGTTTTAAGATGATAACAATAGTTTTTCATTCAGTTTTGCAAAATTTAATTTTTCTAAGTATGACACATGATCTATGGCATACCGGAAGTTAATAGTTTCTGGCTTCTAATGACAGTTTCTAGTGTGAATTAATTGGAGTTTAGTTTTGTATTATTTGTTTAAAATTACTATGATTATTAATACTATCAATAGACACTGTTTTATAGTCTTAGAAAATTTCTGCCTTAACAAAGGCGAAGTTTCAATGTTATTCAATTTTTTTTTTCCCCCAATAAGGTGTATTTTGTACCCATTCCTCCATCTAAATAAAATAAGTAAAAAAGGGGGTTGTCTGTAAAGTCGGTTTACGGACGATAATTTTACGTGATAACGTCATAAGAAAACATTGATGAAAATTTGCATACTTTTTCATTTTGAAATATTATTTACAGTTTTTGCAAATTTAATTTAAATTAATTTGTTTAAATATAATCACGAACAATTAGTTAAAAAACTCGCCTTAACCTGTTGATATTACAGAAGTTTTTCTCGCACGGTGTTCGGCCGGTTCTTGCACGCTCGGCTCAGGCGGAACGTGACAATTTTTCGTGCGTGCAGCCGGCGTTGATCGATTTATAAGACGTCTTATCACGTCAATAAAAAATATAATAAATAATATATTGGCATATTTCGTGAGCCGATGTTGGTTTCAGTTTCCAGGACTGGCCCGCCAAAGGCCCGCGGTGTTGAGACTGTCCTAGCTGTGGAGTCGGACGGGTCGTGTTTCAATTACCGGGAAGGGAACGCCGAATGACTGGCATCAGTCTCGGGACGTTAGGAGGACGAGATTAAGCGCGCAATCCCGAGGGAACTCGACAGGATCTCGGGAGCACTTACCTGGAGGCGTCTTAACGAGGTCCCTGGGGATATCACGGTCCCTGCCGGGCGCGAAAAGGAGTAGGAGGATGTATAGGACCTCGGTGGGGCATCGACTTCAGCACCGGCTGCCTGGGCAGCTGGGCTGGGCTGACGTGTGAAGTCACCCCGCCCATTTTAGAAAAGAGTCGAGCACTATACCTAAGTATTTTGTATCCTGTACTCTTTCTAAGACACTACATTTTTTACAGTTAACGTTTATTTCGTTACATACATGAATTGTTAGTTCGTGTTCGATAGGTTGACCCAAAATGTTGGCAGAGAAAGTAATGTATTTGGTTTTATTTATGTTTAGAGAAAGAAAACTATCATCTAATATTTCTTTGACTTTTTAAGTTCGTTATTTACCGTTTCAAAAACCGAAGGACAATTGTCGGATGAATATAAAATTGCAGTATCATCTGCAAAAGAAACTATCTGCCCCGTTATGTCTAAGTTACATAGATCATTTATATATATCAGAAACAAAATTGCCCCAAGAACACTGCCTTGTGGGACGCCTATAATTATATGTAGAATGTCTCCTAATTTATTATAACATTAATAATGCGGGCTGCAAGGCCCAAGCGCCCAACCCGTGCATGGTTCATTCTTTCTGCCCCGCCCAACTCTTCTTACATGGACCTTTTTTCCCCCTTTGTCCAGTAGTTTCTTGCTTGCTTTAACGCACGTTTATTTGATCCCCGCATTACCCTGCCCAGGGTTTTCCCTGTGTCTACGCAGGTTTTACCTGGGTCACTTTAGTTAGCTTTTAGGCTAAGGCAACCTACGGGGCGTCAGTCAAGGCCAAAATGGTGCCATGACTGGCCAGTAAACCCCAAATAGGCACACGATGCACGCGCCCTTGTTCAGCGTGTTTAATGCCCCGCGTGGTACAGTGTACAGGCTTCGGCCTGAGACACTCTTAGGTCCTCCTCTAACCCGGACTCCCCCTCCTTGCACACTCAGATTGACTTAGGCTAGGAAAAAAAACTTGAGCACAATGAACCTTCCTGCGCGGGAGGATGTTTCACCCAGGATAGGCGACAAGTAGTCTGGTCTGACGAACCATCGACGTGGGAAGATCCAGGGCCAAGACCGGGTGATGACTTAAGTGTGATGAACCCACGACACAAGAGGTTGTCGAGAAGTATACCTGGCTTGACCACCACGATTATATAAGGCCTGCAACATATTCTACACAGAGGCATTGCTTGAGGATTCGACGACTCTTAACTGAAAGCAGCAGGAAATTATCATTGTAATCCATAAAAACCCATTACCAATCATCAATCACAAATAATTTATCAATCATCAATAAATAAAATTTGTTCAGTCATCAACAAGTTTTTTATCACTGAATCAAATTTATCATCATTTTATATCACCAATGCCATTATCTTAAATGAAGGGTTTGTACATTATGCCACTTTATTACTACTAATCATAACTGCATATTGTTATACACAATACCAAACAAAGAGAGAAAAATCAGGGGCCTCAGGGTGTATAACACATCAGTCTTAAATGACACGATTTTGATTTTGACTAGCGTCGATGAGTTTGTCTCACTCCCTCCGCCTAGCTTCCACAACATATAATGTTTTGTAATGTTGTAAAAATGGCATGTAATGGTATAAGGTACGGCTTACAATTTTACAATCAATGTTAACACACTGGGTTTAGCTGGTGACAAGTACAACAAATTGCAATACAATGCTCTGCGTCGTATTTAAGTTTAATTGCCACTATCGGCAGTGGGTGCAACTTCCCGTGTCTATTGACCATGGTATGAGTGTTTACAGACGTTCAGTATAAATACAAAGTTTGTTTTTGTAATGCTACTGTTACTTTTATTGTAACTGTAAAGAAGCTACCTTTTTACAAAAACCAATTTGTAACTTTACAAACATTTGTACTTTTATAAAAACATTTCAGTTCCAGTTGCATTTATTTAGAACTGTGTGTTGTTTGAAGAGGCCGTTGTGATCTCGGAGGGACTGTGTTCGCAGCCCGACCCGAAGTGGGAGTTCCCCCGCGCGCGGCTGGTCGTGGAGCAGACCCTGGGCGAGGGGGAGTTCGGCCGCGTCTTGCGGGCCCGCGCCCTGGACATCGGCGGCCGCCCCGGTGAGTGGGCGGCGTCCCTCCCTGCCGCTCGCCCCATTAGCACCTCTTCTCCTTGTTCCTCTTCCCCTTGTTCCTCTTCTCCTTGTTCCTCTTCTCCTTGTTCCTCTCCGCCTTGTTCCTCTTCTCCTTGTTCCTCTTCTCCTTGTTCCTCTCCGCCTTGTTCATCTTCTCCTTGTTCCTCTTCTCCTTGTTCCTCTCCGCCTTGTTCATCTTCGCCTTGTTCATCTTCTCCTTGTACCTCTTCTCCTTGTTCCTCTCCGCCTTGTTCCTCTCCGCCTTGTTCCTCTCCTCCTTGTTCCTCTTCTCCTTGTTCCTCTTCTCCTTGTTCCTCTCCATCTTGTTCATCTTCTCCTTGTTCCTCTTCTCCTTGTTCCTCTTCTCCTTGTTCCTCTCCGCCTTGTTCATCTTCTCCTTGTACCTCTTCTCCTTGTTCCTCTCCGCCTTGTTCCTCTCCGCCTTGTTCCTCTCCTCCTTGTTCCTCTCCTCCTTGTACCTCTTCTCCTTGTTCCTCTCCGCCTTGTTCCTCTCCGCCTTGTTCCTCTCCTCCTTGTTCCTCTTCCCCTTGTTCCTCTTCTCCTTGTTCCTCTTCTCCTTGTTCCTCTCCGCCTTGTTCATCTTCGCCTTGTTCATCTTCTCCTTGTACCTCTTCTCCTTGTTCCTCTCCGCCTTGTTCCTCTCCTCCTTGTTCCTCTTCTCCTTGTTCCTCTTCTCCTTGTTCCTCTCCGCCTTGTTCATCTTCTCCTTGTTCCTCTTCTCCTTGTTCCTCTCCGCCTTGTTCATCTTCGCCTTGTTCATCTTCTCCTTGTACCTCTTCTCCTTGTTCCTCTCCGCCTTGTTCCTCTCCGCCTTGTTCCTCTCCTCCTTGTTCCTCTTCTCCTTGTTCCTCTTCTCCTTGTTCCTCTCCGCCTTGTTCATCTTCTCCTTGTTCCTCTTCTCCTTGTTCCTCTTCTCCTTGTTCCTCTCCGCCTTGTTCATCTTCTCCTTGTACCTCTTCTCCTTGTTCCTCTCCGCCTTGTTCCTCTCCGCCTTGTTCCTCTCCTCCTTGTTCCTCTTCCCCTTGTTCCTCTTCTCCTTGTTCCTCTTCTCCTTGTTCCTCTCCGCCTTGTTCATCTTCGCCTTGTTCATCTTCTCCTTGTACCTCTTCTCCTTGTTCCTCTCCGCCTTGTTCCTCTCCGCCTTGTTCCTCTCCTCCTTGTTCCTCTTCTCCTTGTTCCTCTTCTCCTTGTTCCTCTCCGCCTTGTTCATCTTCTCCTTGTTCCTCTTCTCCTTGTTCCTCTTCTCCTTGTTCCTCTCCGCCTTGTTCATCTTCTCCTTGTACCTCTTCTCCTTGTTCCTCTTCTCCTTGTTCCTCTCCGCCTTGTTCCTCTCCTCCTTGTACCTCTTCTCCTTGTTCCTCTTCTCCTTGTTCCTCTCCGCCTTGTTCCTCTCCTCCTTGTACCTCTTCTCCTTGTTCCTCTTCTCCTTGTTCCTCTCCGCCTTGTTCCTCTCCGCCTTGTTCCTCTCCTCCTTGTTCCTCTTCTCCTTGTTCCTCTTCTCCTTGTTCCTCTCCGCCTTGTTCATCTTCTCCTTGTTCCTCTTCTCCTTGTTCCTCTCCGCCTTGTTCATCTTCGCCTTGTTCATCTTCTCCTTGTACCTCTTCTCCTTGTTCCTCTCCGCCTTGTTCCTCTCCGCCTTGTTCCTCTCCTCCTTGTTCCTCTTCTCCTTGTTCCTCTTCTCCTTGTTCCTCTCCGCCTTGTTCATCTTCTCCTTGTTCCTCTTCTCCTTGTTCCTCTTCTCCTTGTTCCTCTCCGCCTTGTTCATCTTCTCCTTGTACCTCTTCTCCTTGTTCCTCTCCGCCTTGTTCATCTTCTCCTTGTACCTCTTCTCCTTGTTCCTCTCCGCCTTGTTCCTCTCCGCCTTGTTCCTCTCCTCCTTGTTCCTCTTCCCCTTGTTCCTCTTCTCCTTGTTCCTCTTCTCCTTGTTCCTCTCCGCCTTGTTCCTCTTCTCCTTGTTCCTCTTCTCCTTGTTCCTCTCCGCCTTGTTCATCTTCTCCTTGTTCCTCTTCTCCTTGTTCCTCTTCTCCTTGTTCCTCTCCGCCTTGTTCATCTTCGCCTTGTTCATCTTCTCCTTGTACCTCTTCTACTTGTTCCTCTTCTCATTGTTCCTCTTCTCATTGTTCCTCTTCTCCTTGTTTATCTTCCCCTTTAACCTCTTCTCCTTGTTTATCTTCCCCTTGTACCTCTTCTCCTTGTTCCTCTCCGCCTTGTTCATCTTCGCCTTGTTCATCTTCTCCTTGTACCTCTTCTACTTGTTCCTCTTCTCATTGTTCCTCTTCTCATTGTTCCTCTTCTCCTTGTTCCTCTCCGCCTTGTTCATCTTCTCCTTGTTCCTCTTCTCCTTGTTCCTCTTCTCCTTGTTCCTCTCCGCCTTGTTCATCTTCGCCTTGTTCATCTTCTCCTTGTACCTCTTCTACTTGTTCCTCTTCTAATTGTTCCTCTTCTCATTGTTCCTCTTCTCCTTTTTTATCTTCCCCTTGTACCTCTTCTCCTTGTTTCTCTCCTCCTTGTTCCTCTTCTCCTTGTTCCTCTTCTCATTGTTCCTCTTCTCCTTGTTTATCTTCTCTTTGTACCTCTTCTACTTGTTCCTCTTTTCTTCTTGTTCCTCTCCGCCTTGTTCCTCTCCTCCTTGTTCCACTTCTCCTTGTTCATCTTCGCCTTGTTCATCTTCGCCTTGTTTATCTTCTCCTTGTTCATCTTCTCCTTGTTTATCTTCTCCTTGTTCCTCTTCGCCTTGTTCCACTTCTCCTTGTTCATCTTCGCCTTGTTCCTCTTCGCCTTGTTTATCTTCTCCTTGTTCCTCTTCGCCTTGTTCCACTTCTCCTTGTTCAACTTCTCCTTGTTCCACTTCTCCTTGTTCCACTTCTCCTTGTTCAACTTCTCCTTGTTCAACTTCTCCTTGTTCAACTTCTCCTTGTTCAACTTCTCCTTTTTTCTCTTCTCCTTGGTAACTTCTCCTTGTTCCTCTTCGCCTTGTTTATCTTCTCCTTGTTCCTCTTCTCCTTGTATATCTGCTCCTTGTTCCTCTTCTCCTTGTATCTCTGCTCCTTGTTCCACTTCTCATTGTTCAACTTCTCCTTATTCAACTTCTCATTGTTCAACTTCTCCTTGTTCCACTTCTCCTTGTTCATCTTCGCCTTGTTTATCTTCTCCTTGTTTATCTTCTCCTTGTTCCTCTTCTCCTTCTTCCACTTCTCCTTGTTCCACTTCTCCTTGTTCCACTTCTCCTTGTTTAACTTCTCCTTGTTCAACTTCTCCTTGTTTCTCTTCTCCTTGTTACTCAACTACTTGTTCCTCTTCGCCTTGTTCTGCTTGTTTTTCCTGTAGCTCTGCACACCGTGCGTGTGTCCGGGTAGACGGTGCCCTTAGAGAATCTCGAAGTACTTATAAGAGTGTTCAGTGTGCATACCACCTGGACTGCAGCCGGGCCCCGGGCGTCGACAGACCTGCGAGCTGCCCACAGCACGTCACGAGGGCCTGTTCAATCAGCGTGATTGATGAGGGCGAGGGTGGAGTCGAAGGCCACGGCTGCCAGGCGGCCAATCACGACGCCTATCTTCATTCGAGCCGCGTGAGGAGGGTGGGGAAACAGTTCGATGCGACGCGGGTAAGGCAAGTGAGTGAGAGAAGAGAGAGAAGAGAGAGAGAGAGAAGCCAAACAGGTCACGTGATCCGGTCCCCAATAAAAAAAAACCCTCCGTATATGTGCGCCATCTCAGCCGGGAAAACCAGGCAGCAATTTCGCATCGCGCGTTCGCGTGAGAATGTAGTTGTGGAGTTTCCGTCTCGCGTGTGAAGCCAGAAAAAAAAAACCTAAGGGTGACATTGCCACGCGCGTCAATGACCGTGCCGCCTCTAAGTCAGTTCCCCGGGTAGCGGCGCCGAGGTGGAAACATCAGCGCTCCTGTGGTCCTCAGAACAGTGTGACTCTGGACATGGAGGAAAACTACGATACCGGAGCTGAACTCAATGAACTGAACCCAGGTCTTAAATCTCACTAGCCTGGAGTCCTTATCACTTACACTAGCGTTCGGACCGTAAAAATGTAATTAAGATTGAATATTGCTCTGTTTTTTTTTTAAATACTTCAGCATAACTTTTACCATATGCTAAAGGTTTTGATATTTTATCGTAAGAACTAGCCAAGAAAAACAAATATATTTTTAAATATTTTTTTCTTATTTTTTTTAACGCGTATTTCAACATGTTGGATAATCAGGTCACTTTAAATTGCTCTGCCTGCCCGGAATATTTATTTTTGTCTGAGTGAGGCACATATTATCTTTGAAAGATTTGTGCAATGGGAGTGCATGACTTGATGTAAGCTTTTGGACATACGCCATTGCTGAGCACATGTATGTCTGTAGAAGAAAACTACAAAAACCAAAAGACAAAAACACAAATTAAGCAAAAAATTGCTGTTGTCAACAGGATATAAACACCACATAATATTCCATAACAGGAATATGGTCAACAACCAAGGAACAACAAAGAAAAATGGACTAAGAGAACGAAAACACCCCCACAAATGATGACAGCACAAAAATATTGAACCCAAAAAAAATTCAGCACAACAGTTGAAACGAGACAAAAACACGACAAAACGAATAGACGAAACAAACACAATTGTTTTCCAAAACAGAAACAAGCAACGTTTCGGGAACTGCTCTCTGCTCCCGTCCTCAGGCAGAGACGCACATGGTACGAAAACACAGGTGCGACTCAGTGAGGCACAGTTTTAAAGGTGACGACTCCATGGGCGCGCCTCTTAGCTGTCGAGCAGTTACCATGGGCAACGAGTCTCAGGCGAACTCGTTATTTTACTAATGGAACGTCTGTAGCACAAAGAAAGTATGGCGATTATTCAGTGAAGATTGCGTTATGTTTAGCTAAAGTTATGTGAGATTGCTGCTTCAAAATGTTTTAAAGCATTCTTTAAAAAAATAATAATAATTGTGATGTACAAGACATCCTGAAATGTTATGTCTTAAATCGTCTAACACGTGTTTTCCAAATACAACAATATTTAATTAGCCTACCTAATCGCGGCGAAAGAATCAAACATTTATTAAAATATTTTGGAACATATTTTAAGGAAAATAATAATTTTATTAAAATTAATAGTCATTCTACGATCGACAGAATCTTCTCTTTTAATACAAAGATCACGAAGCCAGTAATTGGTGGAAACGAATGTAACAATAAATCGTCAAGTTACTATTCGTTTGAAAATTGCCAATTGAATTGTAACTTCCTCCAGCTAAGCACTTAGCTGTACAATTTATAGCTCTTTTTATGTTTATGACCCTATGCAGCAGTCTCCGAAGAACAAAATGGACCAAGAATATAAAGCCTGGTATATTTCCCAGTGCTTTATTTCATTCCCCCATTTTCGCTATAAATCGCTGATTGTTAATGCTTAAAAAGGGGAACGGGGTTAGCTTTGCGACGAACGCAACCTCCCTATTCAACCAGCTTGAACTTTGCGAAGCAGTAAAAGCTGCGCGAATGATGGATGCCGAATGAAATACGCCTCTTCGTGCCACTTCGCAGGATATGGCTGCCGTTAAATAACCGTAACACTTCGCCCAAGTTGTTCACTTGCGCAAGCACGCGTGCGCCCGAAGGTACAGCACGTTCTGAAAACATCTACTGACACCACAGTTTCAGAATTCACAGATAAATTTTAAAAAAAAGGGGGGGATTGTCTGTAAAGTCGGTTTACGGACGATAATTTTACGTGATAACGTCCTTTATAAATAGTTGACAAAACAGTTCACGTGTAGGTTGTGTGCTGCCGCTGTCTCTATTCTACTCGGACGCATCGGCCGATGGAGTGGAAGAGAGATAGATGCGTCACAAGCCGATCGTGCCTCTCTATCACTTGTTCCGCGCTCTCGCTTGCACGCTCGGCTCAGGTGGAACGTGACAATGAGTCATGCTTTTTCCTGCGTGCAGCCGGCGTTCACCGATTTATAAGACGTTATCACGCCAAAAATTGTACTTTCTAATTTGCAACAATTGTAAAGAAAATCGTAACATACGACAGAAGAATTAAAATGGAATACCCAACCCCTGGCCGCACATGCATGTGAATAGCTTCAGAAGAAACCACGCTATTTACAAACTGCTCAAGATGTCCGAGTGGTGTGTGTCCATGAAAAGCATAACTAAGAAAGAGCTGAAGGCGGATAAGTAGGTCTATGTAGCCATTTCGTTTTTAAAGCGTATTTTTTTGAAGAGCTAAAACGACACGAAACGCCCGGTACATGTTCTTGCAAGTACTCAAGGGCCTTCCATTAAACCTTTATGTTCATTCCTCCGCCATATAATGTTATGTTCACCGCTTAAACCTCGCAGCTATCCTACACACGAGAAGACTGCGCGCCAGTTCACGGCCTTGCGCTTAGAGGCGATACCGCGCTGGAAGCACCAGCGAGCGTCGCACTTATCATCCCGCCTCACCGACACAGATACACCCTTGACGAGGCGGGTCCCTCAATAACTATTTATCACTTGTTAAAGAACACTCAAGTCCAGTTTCCTTCTTTTTCACCCCTCCCTTCCCGCACCCCCCCAAAAAAATAAAATACATTTTTGAGGGTGAAAGAAGGTAAATTGGTTGCGGTATAAAAATCCCAGGTTGTCGTATCTAGTGGGGACCTCGATGTAATGACACACTTTGGCTTCCAGGAGAAGTACGTTTGCAAAACTGATGATTCGAGTACACGTCGTTTGTCCTAAAGTTCTTTGTCCTTAAGAAACTAGGAAAAGTCACATCTTGCATGAATGACGAGAATATAAAAACAATAATAGAACATGAACGATTTGACAGAATTCGATTTGGTTGGTTTTGTCAGCTATATGTTTTCATTACGGGGACCTAGATGTAAAAAAATATATTTAATATATTGTATAATTAAGAAAATTTTTTTTTACTTGAAAACTTCTATAGGAAGGTTTGGATAGCTAGTAAATTCATATAAGTCATCGACATGGTCATGTGACGTGTTAACGATAACACTATATCTGTTCAAATTGTGTTTTTGTTCAATTTTTATTTTAAATGTTAAGTATACGATTACTGAGCAGTAAAATGTGAGTATAAAATAAATTAATATTCTCATATAGATATACCTATAGTTTGAATAACGAAGAAAACGGAGTCTTTGTAGCAATATAACCTAAAAATTAAGAACACCATTATTTATTTTTTAATACCTACAATTACTATTCAATGCGTATTTTATAGTAATTTAGGAGTTATTTTACTAACGTGATAAAACAAATTTGTTGTATGATAATATTTTTTCGTAAAAATTGTGAAAAAGTCTCTTATTTTTATCAAAAAATGTTTTCTTATGTTACACAATTATATTTTACAAAGTTAGTATTTCTTATTTCAAATTATATTTGTATTATTTTAATTCTATTATTAATTTTAATAATAGTTACTTCTATTATTATTAATAATTCTATCATTTGAAGTTTAGGAAAAAATGTTGTGTACATTATATGGTTATTCTCTCTAAATATCTATTTTTAATATTATTTTAGATCCTCGATTCTATGTGGAAAACGTTAAAGATGTCTTCAGACGACAGAAAAAGAAAATTGAAATCAACAACTGTTTGTTTATAGTTTTAAGTTTTCACTTCTGTCGGCAGTCTTCATGACTGCTTTGAAATTATTTTTTTCCATAAAAATAAGGGTTTGAAACCAAAAAATAAACAAATATAAAAAATTTTGTGCGTAAAATTATTAAAATCACCTAAGAAAAACCTCTATAAAAACTAAATTTAATACTAAATATATTTCAAAATTTTCTTTTACAATTGCATGATAATTAAAATTAGCTAAAAATTGTAACATAATTTTTTTAATGATTTGGTTACCATACAGATTTTTCTTATATTGTGATTTTAATATATTGTTACGAACTAATTTGGGGAGAACTGGGTTCGTAAGGGATAGCTCAATTAGGTTTTATTACCATTTTATTAATTACTAATATTTGCATTACTAATAAACAATTGTACTTAAACATTTATAATATTTATAATATTTGTTCGCAAGTCACCCAATATCCTGTCAAGTTCCACAGTTCGCACTCCTCACTGGAGCTGGGCTCGACAGTGGTTCGCCCCTCACCTCGCGCCTGTCCACACACAGTCTCGCGCCACTCAGTCGCACTCTCATAGTCCCGTCGCTCCGCGTCGCGCCACTCTCGAGGGGGTCTCTCACCCTCTTCGCCGATGTCGCACTTCCCATCACTCGCGGAATACTCCGAACTCTCGGAACTCCCGCGGAGGCCGGCGTCGCTGCTTATATACCCGCCGGCAGTCCTTCTCGAATCGACGGGAGTGGATGTGACATAATCGCGCCGAAACACCCAGAAATGCAGCGTCCATTCCCGCCACTCCACGAAGGCGGTCTCAGGAAGCCCACAGAATTCCCAGGCCATTAAGTGATACATAACAGCGCCGTGGAAATGAGGGCTCAGGGGAAGGGGGGAAGAGTGTTTTGACGTCGAGCCGCGCTAATGCGCGCGTGACGTCAGAGACCGTGGCAGGCCGCCAGGGCAGATACCTGTTGCGTGTCGCGGTCTTCACTCTTGCGTTTGTAACAATATTCACAGCCTAGTTTCTTTTTTCTTCAAGCTCTTATTTTATGAAAAACCGTTTGCAATTACTGTATTGACGATTTATGTACACTCAGGTCTCTGTAATGAAAACCAACCACACGTCAAGTCGTTCTGTTTTCTATTATTATTTGTTTATATTCTTGTCAGCCTTCACGACGCGACATTTCACATCGTATCAAGTATTTTGTCCCGAAGTCGCTAGTCCTGAAGTTCGGGAAGGACGACGCTCGGACGGACCGCTGTCGGGACAAAGGGCGACTGCATTTGCATCCCGCATGAATGTGCCCAGGGTTTTCCCCGTGTCTGTGCAGGTTTCACCTGGGCCCGACCTATCTCTAGTTATAGTCTAGATTTAAGAGTGAGGGGAGTTAGTCATGGCGCCAATCGTTTGCCATGGCTGGCCAATCCCCCTCCTAGCACATGATGCATGCGTCCCTCTCCCTGCGTGGCTAATCCCAGCATGACTAGGCGTATAGGCTTCGGCCTGAGACGCACCTAGGTCCCTCCCTAACCCGGACCCCTCCAAAATACACTTAGTTTTAGCTTTGAATATATATACTGTATATAAGTCGCCAGCCCAGGTTAAAATTTCTAATACTGTTTTGAGGTAGTTGGTTAATTCACCGCCGCAATCGCCACCATCTCTAGGTAATCGACTTGTGGTGGTCCCTAGCGGACAAGTGTCGAACTCTTCAAACACCCCTTCCCCCTCCCGTTGAACGACCTTGAGCTGCAGTGAATTATCGGTGGGGGGTGCGGGGAATGACAGCGGGCGACAGTGCTGCGCTCTAACGTGTAAATAACAACTAAGACGAAACAGGGCGTTACGGCAGCGCACTGCAGCGGTGAAGTTCCCAAGCTGCTCGTCGTGCGCTCCTGAAAAACGTAGAGTAAATCCTATCCACTCGCGACTTCTATACAGTATATATATTCAAAGGTTTTAGTTAGGTTAGGAAAAAAGAAAATTGGTTTGCAGGCTACACGACGGTGGCCGTCAAGACCTTGAAGGAGGGCGCGAGCTCCCCGGAGCTGGCAGACCTGCTGTCCGAGTACCAGCTGCTGAAGGACGTGTCGCACCCCAACGTCATCAGGCTGCTAGGGGCTTGCACGGGGCCCGGCGCGCCCGTCTACCTCATCATCGAGTTCGCCGAGCACGGCTCGCTCAGGTACTCTGCCCAGGGGCGTGCCTGGGGGGGGGTGGGTAACCGGACACCTCCCCCCCCCCAGGGCTAAAAATATTTTAATATTAAATTCATAAAATGAAAAAAAAATATTTAGTATGATATTAAAATAAATTCAATGACACAAGCATAAATGTTTAATTAAACATTATTTTTAGATAGCCTAAATCAGCAATATTGAACACGTATTTTTCAAAATTTTCCCAGGGGAGGATCCCCGGACCCCCCGCCTTTCCATACCCCCCAGGCCCCCCTGAAAGGCCCTAGCCTTCTGCCTGACCTTCCCCCCCCCCCCCCCCCCCCCCCACAGAGCAAAATCCTGGGCACGCCACCGACTCTGCCTGCTTGGTTTAAACCAGGGGCGCAACAAACTAAATTTACAAAGGGGGGGGGGGGGTGGAGGCAATATGCCTTATTATAAAGAATCATCGATCCCCTCCTATTGAAGCGGGGGAAATTTGTATTTCAAGGTGGAAAATGATGCTATTTAAGCAGTTTTATTATCTAAAAATTTGATTAAACAGCACTTTCTTTGCCCCCGTTTGCCCCCACTTCAAGGTTTCAGAGGGGGGGGTGGATAAAATACCCTTGCCCCCCCCCCCCCCTGTTGTTGCGCCCCTGGTTTAAACTCTTCTGCTCTTAAACTCTTAAACTCTGTCCAAACACTTCTGCTCTTCTGCTCTTGGTTTCAAACTCTTCAAACTCTTAATTGTCCTGCGCCGAACCTGCGTGATTCGTGCTTGCACCACTATCTAACCCCTGCACGATCGTGTCCATGCGCAGCTAGTGACAAGTCTCCGAGTTTTAAGACATAGGGAAAGTCAATCGCTGCCGTGGCTGGCCAATCCCCGCGAACAAAGCACGGCTGAAAGTCTAGATTGATCAGGCGTAAAGACTTCGGCCTGGGGACGCACCTAGAGTCTTCCCTAACCCGGACTCCTTCCCAATAAATACACTTCGATTTAGTTGGATCACGAGAAAAAAAAATTAAAATTTTTCGTTGATTCCACCTATGGGGGTTAGACCCTTAAGGGATATTAGGCCCATCCATCTTGGATTTATCCATATTTTTGCTATAACTCTAGTTTGAACTATTTTAGCCCATTTTTTGACATGTCAAGGCATAAATCATACTAATTAATTGCCGTGAGGAAATAACTTACTATTTCATGCGGGTGACAACCACTTTGATGATAATCACACCAGTTCACAAGTGATGACTTCAAAAATTAGCGAAAGCTAAGTCCTCTGCCATCGATCCAAAACATTTAGCGGAAACTATATTTTAAGTGGTATCAAAATATTTTGAATTACAAGATGGCGGGGCCTAATCCTCATTAAGAAAGACAATGTTCAACTCAATTTATACGTAATTGTGGGCTATGATTTTTTTTCTCTCAAATGTATATTTCTTAAGTGTTTAAAATTTTCGCGACAGTTCTATAGAGCGTCTCATCCTTAGCTTGCGGTGTGCATTGAAATGGACATCTATTACCCTCTATTTCCAATGCACGATATCTGCTGTTTAGCGCTGTCCTTGTTTCGATGTGCGCTGTTGCCAGACACGCGCCATAGAGCGCAAACTTTTCAGACACACCTTTTGTAAGGCAATGAAATTTATTTTTAATGTGCCTGAATAATTGTACTTTGTAAAGCCATATTAAGAATGAGATCTGTGGAAATACGTTTTCCTGTTTTATTTCATTAAGAACATTATCTGATATTTCATTTATTATTTATAAAGAGAAGTGATTGAAAGACGCCATCTTGGTTTCAGATGTTTTCGTAAACAACTTGTTTACATTTTTTATTTATTTTTATTTTTGCTCATTTGTGTATAGCACATACTTTCATGGAATGCCTCGTTATTAATAGTGACTGGCTGTCACAAATAGTTTCTCCTGTGAAATAGTAATTGGTTTTTAGCATTTAATAATTTTTTTTCTGTCCGAATTACTACGATACTATCAGTAGGCACAGTGGCGTCTCGTCAGGGCAAGCAAGGCAAGCAGTGCTTGCCCAAGCAGTTTGCAGACAATGTATTTTTTAAATAAATATTTTATTCAGAATATTATTTTACTTTGGCTCGTGCAGTTAGGTGTATGTATTTTTTATATTATCTTCTTGGGACCCAATACTGTGCGCTGTGCGCTATAAGAAAAGAACTCGTCGACACACAAAACATGCTGTTTAAGAAGCGTTGCTAGGTTTAGAAGCGCTAGTAGGACCGCTTTCAGCAGGAAGGCTGCCGCAGTAGTTTCCTTTCGGAAGGGGGGTGGCATGATACAAAGGTTCGAGGAGCGGATTGGCTGTAAAAACACGTGGTAGAAGCTACGAAGGTAGCGCTTTCTTGCCGAACTCAAGCGAACATGGCCGAAGCAGACGGTGGAATTCTTCCGCCGACTGCTTCGGCTATGTCCGCTACAGTTCGGCAGGGCAGGTGGCGAGGGCGTTTCAGTCGGCGGTCGTCTCTCGGGGCGCGCGCATCTCTCTCGCGGGCTGTTGGCTGGGAGTTCCCTGCGACCTATTGGGTAACCAAAGGCTGGCAGTGCGTGGGGGATTTGTGGGCGTACGGGAGGCGGCCTAGCAGTGCCAACTGCTACCGACCACGTCCCGCGGGTAGCGGATACGGGATCCCAGCTCGAGAGTTGCAATCTCGCTGGAGTGACTGTGAATAACCACGTACCAGTTAACAGAGTTTCTGATCACGTATGAAGATAGTATATTTTGTGTTGGTACAAAAAATACCAACATTTAATTTTTACTATTCTAGTACATTTTAATGAGCTTCTTCTCTTTATTTTAAGTACCTACTTACTTTGCCATGTGTTGTCTGTTTATATATTTTGTACCAGATATCGATGATACTGCACTCCCACTTAGTATATAAATAATGTAGAGTAGGTATTTTATTATCAGAATAATGTATGCCAAACATTATTATTTTTCAAAAATAGTTTATAATTTTAAAAAAATGTCAATTTTTCTACCCGTGGAATAGTCAATGTACAGTTAAGAAAACTACTTAAATAGCACCCTTTTGTACCTTGAAATCCATATTTTCCCGGGGAAGGGCCCCCGGACCCCCCCCCCCCCCCCACCCCCACCCCACCCCACCAACGTGTTTTGGGGTGAACGGAGTTGTTGCTTTCCCTCATGTAAACCTCACGCCTCGCCACTGAGTAGGCACTATTTTGTGTGTCTTATAAAAAATCAAGAAATTGTATGGTTAAATAATAGTAGAGCTTGTTATGATTAACGATGAAATACAAGTAAGTCTTTTAACGTTGACAAGCCAAGTAGTGTGAATACGGGAGGGGACGCACCACAACGCCGAAATACAATAACGCCGAAAAATGTCATTGCAGGACTGCCACAAAGGTTAGGTTAGACTAGGTTAGGTTCGGCTAGGTAAGGTTAGACTAGGTTAGGTTAGACTAGGTTAGGCTAGGTTAGGTTTGGCTAGGCTAGGATAGGCCAGGTTAAGTTAGGTTATATTACGCTAGGTTAGGTTAGGTAAGGTTAGGTTTGATTGTGGTATTTTGGCGGTAAGATACATTTAAGAAACACACACAAATTCATTCAGTTGTTATTTCGGCGTTGTGGTACACAGCAGTTTTCTGGCTGTCGGCGTTGTGGTCAATTTTGACATTCGGCGTTATGGTATTTCAGCGTTGTGGTAACGGACCCAATACGGGAGCAGCCTGCAGACGTGACACAAAAAGAGAGAGAGAGAGAGTGTGTGTATGTGTGTGTGTGTGTGTGTGTGTGCTGTCACCTGGCGGTGCCTGCAGGAACTACCTGAGGAGGAGCAGGCACGTGGAGTCCGAGGGCAAGATCCCCAACTCGTTCGGGCCGAGCGACGCGAACCCGTCCGCGAACCACGCGGAGCAGCTGTCCACCACCCCCAGGGACATCCTCTCGTTCGCCTGGCAGATCAGCAAGGGCATGGCGTACCTGAGCGAGATAAAGGTCAGTACGGGACGGAGTGCCCTTTTGACCGGTTGTCACGCCACTTCGGATTTTTTTTTTTTTGACGTGACAACGTGTAATAAATCGATGAACGCCGGCTGCACGCACGAAAAAGGATGACTCATTGTCCCGTTAGGCACATTGTCCCGTTACGCTCATTGTACGCTTGCGCCGCATCTATCTCTCGTCCACTCGATTGGAACAACCATCGATTTGACTTTTTCGAGGCACATTAAACTTGAAACACTCCCATTCGTTTCCTACTTTTCCTATCATCGTCCTATCCTTAACAGAATAACACAGATTGGAAGAAGTTAAATAGCAAACATGTACAAAAGTTAATAGTTAAAATAATCTGTTCGTTAAAGTAATAAACATATTTGAATTAATGAGTGCAAATAAAAGTAAATTTATCAATTAAATTGTAGATTTCATTTCACTCCTTCTTTGTATCCATACAAAATAGTGATAATTCAATAAAATGATTCAATTTTATTCATAAAAGTATGCAATCATTTCATCAATGTTTTGTTATGACGTCACGTTTAACTAACGTCCATAAACCGACTTCACAGACAACTAATTTTTTTAAATCAACGCAAAGTTTGTACTATTTTTACTCATTTAGGCAGTCCAGCTTTCGTATTTTTTTTAAACTATTAAGTATTATATGTCAGCCTATAATGTTTTCGTTAGTTCTGTATTATTTTTAGTATTGTGTTAAGTTTAAAAAAAAAAGTTCAACGTACGTATTAAAATAATAAAAAAGAAAGTTTACTGACCCGACTGCGTTTTTGATTATTTGACTAGTTTCGTTTATCTCTAAAGAGTTTGTTATACCGTTTGTAATTGCGCGTTGGTTTATTAAACATACTGGTAAGCGTATTAACTTGAGTTACGTTATTTTTAGTTTTTACTAACACGATTCCATTCGCCCTAATTATGTTTGACTATGCTTATAACTTTAGTTTCACTTCGTTCTCGAAGGTTAGAGTATATGAATTAATAAATTCACGTAAATTTTGGAAAGTTTTCTGTTTGGGTATTCTTGCCGGTGAGGTGTGAGACCGGCTGGGTTGTAAACAAAATAGCACTTACTGTTAATTGCATCTGTTCAGTTATTTCCAAAATCAATTTTGCAGACAGGCTACCAACTCGGGAATAGTAACTGCAGGACTACACTAAGGCAAATATAAACTAGCTAGTAAGAACATTAGTCGCATGCATTCCTCAACCGAGATGAACCATGAAAATGTCTCCAATTGCGTTGGACAATGTTGAAAGCTGGGATTTATTTACTATCGTCTTTATTGCTGGCGGCGTTGAGGGAATATTCTTTTTCTTAATCACAATTTCTGCTATTACATAATACATTGAAATTTAAAAAAAAAGCATAGCATAAAAATAATAGATGATAGAATAGGTAATAAGATAAGAAGGGATTTAATATTTAACGAAGCGTTTAAAAATAAAAGATTACCATTAAACTATTTAACCAAAAAAGCTCATGTACAGGTAACTACAAATTACACGTGCTGGAAAGTAATCAACTCTTCAAAAAAATCACGTATTTCCAAAATGAGATAATAAGAAGTATAACATTAAATAGTCGGTCTTCTCGTCGAGCATAGGACAGCTGTAATACATGTGTGGTAACCATGACATCTGTACGTGCTGGTGGTCGCCGTCTACTGTTGCATCCCTGGGAGGCAGTGCCCTGGGCAACTGTTCTCGGGTCACGGTCCTAGTGTCTGAACAGTGTCTGAGCAGTGTCTGAGCAGTGTCTGAGCAGTGTCCCCCGCTGTGAGTGGGCGCTGTTCCAGCTGGTGCACCGCGACCTGGCGGCCAGGAACGTGCCGGTGGCCGCCGTCTACTCTTGCATCCCTGGGAGGCAGTGCCCTGGGCAACTGTTCTCGGGTCACGGTCCCAGAGTCTGAGCAGTGTCTGAGCAGTGTCTGAGCAGTGTCCCCGCTGTGAGCGAGCTATGTTCCAGCTGGTGCACCGCGACCTGGCGGCCAGGAACGTGCTGGTGGCCGCCGGCCGCATCTGCAAGATCTCCGACTTCGGGCTGACGCGCGACGTCTACGAGGACGACGCCTACCTCAAGAGGAGCAAAGGCCGCGGTGAGTCCGTCGTGACCAGGCGTGGGTGCGCCTAAAGTGAGGACGCTTCTATGCGCAGCTCTATGAACCCGCCAACTGTCAGTTCTTTGTATGGGAAGGGGGGGGGGGGGGGGGCGATTTACAAGAACAGTACTTAGGCCTCCATCACGCACGCCATTTTGAATTTTTTTTAAATTACTTTAGGCGCGTTATGAAAAAAAAAATTAAGAGTGACGTTTTACGATGCGTGCGCATCATGTAACGAAATTTTCACAGTTTGAAAAAAAGGCTACATACAAATAAAAGTTATACATGTGCTTTTGAATCTTAATCTTTAGTGTATTATATTGAATACTGGTTCATATTATAAAAAAAATCATTATTTTCAATATTATAAATATTTCAAGTGTATTTTCTTTTATATATATATATATATAAGAGGAATATTTCCCGTATGCGTAATGTATTTGCGTTATAAATTATTACAAAATGTTTTAATAAATATTTAAAATCAAAAAAATTAGAATAAACGTCCTGAAAATTTATTGATATGCATTATTAATTAAAATTAATATCGATTAAATTAAATTATAAGCTTTATCGCATGTTCATATTTATATTAATAACGAATATTTATTTAAATATTTTAGTTTTATTAAATTTAGACTTTACCAAGCGTATTTATAATATCACTCTATCACTCCAGTCCTTTTATTATTTTACTTCTATTAATTATTTTCATGCAAAATTAAACTTATTTCTTTATTTCACCAAGTACATATGTATGACTTCTAACGCGTGTGCATAAGTACACGCACACATTTTTTTTTTTTTATTTTTACCGTCCTACTTTTATTTAAGCACTGTTTAAAAATTTTAACACGATTTCTTCCTTGCATTTATTTTTTGTGTCACAAATATTTTCAACAGATATTTACTACTTGTAGTATAATACGTGATAAATATCACGCAAGTGATAATAATAATGAAGACTTATGATAATACTGACATACGCTATATTACATTAAGTGAATATCTATTGAAAATATTTGTGACGAAACAACAAAAAGCAAAAGGAGATATCGAGTTAAAGATTTGGATTAGCCCTTAAATTAAATCAGTGGCAAATAGAATAAAAAAAAATCAACATAGCGCGAGAGATCAAACCTTAATACGATAAAAAAAAATTAGGTTATAACTTTTTTTTTCGAAGATATGGTTTGAAAACCTTATTTCGTAGGGCAAATTCACGCTTCCTCTTTTTTTTGACGTGATAACGTTTTATAAATCGATGAACGCCGGCTGCACGCACGAAAATTTGTCACGTTCTGCCTGAGCCGAGCGTGCAAGAATCGTCCAACCAACGTGCGAGAAAATCTTCTATAATATCAAACAGGTTAAGGCGGGCTTTTTAACTAATTGTTCGTGATTATATTTAAACAAATTATTTAAATTAAATTTTAAAAAACTGTAAATAATATTTGAAAATTAAAAAAGTATGCAATTTTTCATCAATGTTTTCTTATGACGTTATCACGTAAAATTCTCTTCCGTAAACCGACTTTACAGACAAAACCCCCCCCCCCCCCTTCTCCTCTTTTTTTTTTTAAAACCTAAAGAGTAAAAATTTTATTTCGTAACTATTGTCGGGCAAAAGTGTGATTGCAACAGTTGCTCTCTCTCATTGCGGTCCAAGATAACAGCGGAGCGTCGGCTGACAACGTGCGGCCGTGTGTTCTCTTTTCTGCGCGCTCCGCTCAAGGCCAACTCGACCTCCGGGAGGGTTCATCGATATAAAACCAAGGTCCCGGGGACGATTTTGTCGGGCCTCCTCCCCGTCTCACGTTTAATGTACAGCAATTTAATTCTCGTTTTTGGCGATTAATGTTTATAATTTTTGTAGGTAAAAAAAAACAACAAAAATAGAATAAGTATAGAATGGAAAGTGCTGTCTTCTACATCTCGTCGAGGTCATATAGACAGGTCTGGCAACTTCATTCTCCGTCGGCTTAGTGAAGGTCGCTGCCGTCTGGGAACTAACGACGCTAGCTGCAGTGGAACCAGTTATTAACACCGTGTTCAATTATCAGATATTTCGGTTATTTAGAAAACGGAATAAATTTATACGATTATAACTAGATAAATTTAAGCTACGCTTTTAAATATACTTTTAACGTGTAAATTTCAATCCTGTTATCTATATGCTTGTCCTTTTGGGCGGGCAGACAAAATGTAAAAAATTAAAAAAATAAAATAAAATTTAAAAAAATTTAAGGACAGAGAAATAATTCATTTAAATATTCAACTACTATCAACATAAGCGAGTGCAGTATTTTAGTAGTAGGGGTATGAAGTTACATAAACCCCCCCCCTTTTTTTTTTGCCAGCCACCCACCCATCACACTTCCCTATAAATCTGAGAAAATTAACCATCCATCGCACGCAAAAAAAAAACTTTTAGTTTAAAAAACTTTAAAAAACGTTTATCAAAAAATATAATTTTAATTTAATTTTTTTGTCCGACAGCCAAATAACGCACCACAACTCTGAATAACTAAAATCGTGGGGTGCTCTCTTCTTTTATTATCGTAATGACTAAATCCTAAAATTTTCGTATGACTATATGCTAAAATTAGTGGTATAAAATTGAAGACAAAGGATATCCTGCACCCAATTAATAATTTTAAGTTCATTATTTTTATTATGTTCATATAGTCATCTTCGTAATGACAATATTCTAAATTTTTCGTATTGACTATAACCTAAAATTAGTGATATAAATTCTATTACAAATCATATAGTTATTACTGATAGTAATTTCAAGAAAAATTTTATCAAGCGTCTGATTTCTATTTTAAAGTCCATATTGTTATTAATTTCATCTATTCATTTCGTTAATGATCATATCCTAAAAAATAGTGATCGAAAATTTAAGACAAATGATATCAAGCATCTGATTACTATTTTTTAAAGTCCATATTGTTATTAATTTTATTTAATTAATTTCTGTAATTATCACATCCTAAAAAATAGTGATTAGAAAATTTAAGACGAATGATATCAAGCACCCTATTACTAATTTTTAAGTTCATATAATTATTTTCTTAATGACTGCATCCTAAAAATGACGATAAAAATGTCTAGGCAAATGATATCCAGCACTCTATTACTAATTTTAAGTTCATTATTTTTATTACGTTCATATAGTCATCTTCAAAATGACTACGTTCTAGAATTTGCGTATTGACTATATCCTAAAATTAGTGATATAAATTCTATTACGAATCATATTATTACTGATAAAAAATTTTAAGAAAAATGATATCCAGCACTCTATTACTAGTTTCAAGTTCTCTGTTGTTATCAAATTCGTGTAGTGGTCGTCGGACGGTCGGCCGTGGTGAGTGACTGGTGAGTGGTGAGTGGTGAGTGGTGCCCGCAGTGCCGGTCAAGTGGATGGCCGTGGAGTCGCTGGCCGACCACGTGTACACCAGCAAGTAGGCCGTGGTGAGCGGTGAGTGGCTGGTGAGTGGTGAGTGCTGCCCGCAGTGCCGGTCAAGTGGATGGCCGTGGAGTCGCTGGCCGACCACGTGTACACCAGCAAGTAGGCCGTGGTGAGCGGTGAGTGGCTGGTGAGTGGTGAGTGCTGCCCGCAGTGCCGGTCAAGTGGATGGCCGTGGAGTCGCTGGCCGACCACGTGTACACCAGCAAGTAGGCCGTGGTGAGCGGTGAGTGGCTGGTGAGTGGTGAGTGGTGCCCGCAGTGACGGTCAAGTGGATGGCCGTGGAGTCGCTGGCCGACCACGTGTACACCAGCAAGTAGGCCGTGGTGAGCGGTGAGTGGCTGGTGAGTGGTGAGTGCTGCCCGCAGTGCCGGTCAAGTGGATGGCCGTGGAGTCGCTGGCCGACCACGTGTACACCAGCAAGTAGGCCGTGGTGAGCGGTGAGTGGCTGGTGAGTGGTGAGTGCTGCCCGCAGTGCCGGTCAAGTGGATGGCCGTGGAGTCGCTGGCCGACCACGTGTACACCAGCAAGTAGGCCGTGGTGAGCGGTGAGTGGCTGGTGAGTGGTGAGTGGTGCCCGCAGTGCCGGTCAAGTGGATGGCCGTGGAGTCGCTGGCCGACCACGTGTACACCAGCAAGTAGGCCGTGGTGAGCGGTGAGTGGCTGGTGAGTGGTGAGTGCTGCCCGCAGTGCCGGTCAAGTGGATGGCCGTGGAGTCGCTGGCCGACCACGTGTACACCAGCAAGTAGGCCGTGGTGAGCGGTGAGTGGCTGGTGAGTGGTGAGTGGTGCCCGCAGTGCCGGTCAAGTGGATGGCCGTGGAGTCGCTGGCCGACCACGTGTACACCAGCAAGTAGGCCGTGGTGAGTGACTGGTGAGTGGTGAGTGGTGAGTGCTGCCCGCAGTGCCGGTCAAGTGGATGGCCGTGGAGTCGCTGGCCGACCACGTGTACACCAGCAAGTAGGCCGTGGTGAGTGACTGGTGAGTGGTGAGTGGTGAGTGCTGCCCGCAGTGCCGGTCAAGTGGATGGTCGTGGAGTCGCTGGCCGACCACGTGTACACCAGCAAGTAGGCCGTGGTGAGCGGTGAGTGGCTGGTGAGTGGTGAGTGCTGCCCGCAGTGCCGGTCAAGTGGATGGTCGTGGAGTCGCTGGCCGACCACGTGTACACCAGCAAGTAGGCCGTGGTGAGCGGCGAGTGGCTGGTGAGTGGTGAGTGCTGCCCGCAGTGCCGGTCAAGTGGATGGCCGTGGAGTCGCTGGCCGACCACGTCTACACCAGCAAGTCGGACGTGTGGAGCTTCGGCGTGCTGCTGTGGGAGCTGGTGACCTTGGGGGCCTCGCCCTACCCGGGGGTCGCCGTGCACAACCTCTTCCACCTGCTGCGCGCCGGCTACCGCATGGAGCGGCCCGAGAACTGCTCCGCGCAGCTGTGAGTGCCGCGGGGAACCACACATAACTTAGAAACACACAACTTAGAACAGTCATAACTTAGAAACCTCGAAAAAATCCACGTAACTTAGAACTGTCATCATTTAGAACGATCATAACTTAGAAACACATAACTTATAAACACACAACTCAGAAATGTTATAACTTATAAAGTCATACTTAGAACCATCACATCTTAGAAACACACAACTTAGAACTGTCATACTTAGAAACACGTAACTTAGAAACACGCAACACAACCACACAAATTAGAAACGTCGTAACGTAGAAAATCATCACTTAGAACTCTCTCAACTTAGAAAAACACAACTTATAACGGTCATGCCTTAGAAACACGTAACTTAGAAACACGCAACGCAGAACCACACAACTTAGAAACATCATAACTTAGAACCCACAACTTAGAACAGGCATAACTTAGTGTGTTTCTAATTTGTTTGTTTCTAAGTTGTGACAGCACCCCAGTGCCGAGGGCTTCTTCCTAGCCCGTGCTGAAGGGGGGAGGGGGTGGGCCTAGGTGCGTCTCAGGCCGAAGCCTACACGCCTAGTCATGCCGGGATTAGCCGTGCATCGGTGCCTAGCCACGGCTATGACTACTAGTCGAATCGGGGCCCAGGTAAATCCTGCACAGACACATACTGGGCACAGTCAGTCGTGCGGGAGTGCAAATATGCGTGCATTAAGTGTAGGAGAATACAGGAGACAGGGGATGGTCCGGATGAAGAGTTGGACAGAGTGCGGGGGTTGTGTGCTTGGACTCGTGGTCCACTTTGAAATTTATCCGGGTTTGGACGTGCCCGCCACATCAAATGAATGCAAGGACCCGTCAGCTTATATATATAATATAGCCGTGTACATTTGAATGATGGGCATTGACTCCCTCTTTCCAATGCACGATGTTGACTGTCAGCGCTGTCCTTGTTACAGGGTTCTCTTCTCTTGATAGATATACACAAGAGCAAGCACAAGTATTAATATTTTTATTTGGAATTTGGAACGACGATTTTTGCAAACACATTTGCTCGTTGTGTATCATCAAGACCACCATATGTATGATAACAGTATTATATATTGGTATGACCCTGATACTGGAGTAGGAGTGAGGTGCCTGATGCCGGTTCGCCATCTTGGACTGTGACTTCGCGGAGGCCATTTTTTACCTTGACCTTCAAAATTTGTCAAAAATTGCTATAAAAAAAAGGACTCAAATTTTGCCCAAATTTGCCAAAAATTAGCCAAAATTTAGTTTTTAGGAAAAAAATCCAACAAAAATTCTCAAAAAAAGAAAAATATATAACTTTACTATTTCGAGGGAAAAAATTCCTGTATTGAAGAAAATTTTCACTTTTAGTCCTCAAAAAGTCATAGACTTTGAAAAATCATAAAAGTGGCTTGTGACTCATAAAAACAAGCCGCCCTAAGCCACCAGGTCATTATCTCGACCATTAGAATCATGTCTGCCATTTTGAATTGTGGCGCAACCGTTGCAATTATCGTTACGTTCTCCATCTTATTATTTTCAAAAAAATTTGGGGAAATTATTAAAATTTATAAAAATATATGTAATAAAAATTTTAATAAAAAAACATTACATAATTTCGAAATTATGACGTTACGTCCGCCATTTTGTAAGTTTGTAATTATATAGCTAGAAATTCGAGAAAAAATTAATTTAATAAAAAATTATTTAAAAACGATTTCAATAAAATTTTATTTTTAAGAACGTACTAACATAATGGAGTTCGGAGTCCTCGGTTCAAACCTGGCGAGTACAAAATTAAAATGTCGATGGATCCCTCCTCTATGGAAACCACCGACAGGTTGACCTCCCACATAAATGGCTGGAACCTGAACGCGAGTGGCTTAATCGGTAAACGAGTTTACAGAACGCGTCCAATCATATAAGACCGGTTAAAAGAGGTTCCACCAAATAAACTAGAAACTTATACTGGTCAGCTCTACACTTGAGTAATAAAATAACCCAACGGCAGGAGCTGTGACCACAGAAATATTTTATGGACAAATCGTTAAATTATGTACCATAATTTTCTAGTGTCAAGTGTTTCATGTCTTCTTTTTTTTTTAAGAAATTTGAAGTACCGGAGGTTTATTTTCCACCATTAATCTGTGTAGTTTTTAATATATGTTTTTCTAAGAGATAAGAAAGTTATTTTTGTAGTCATAATGTTGGTGCCATATGTATTAAACAGCTAAAATTATCCTACTGGGCATACCGTCTCCATCTTTCTGACTGAAAAAAAAAACGCCAATTTTTTATACACAAAAATGTTGGAGCTCTCCGCTACTAGTCTGTTTTGAATTTGGTTGCACCAAGTATCGTAATACGACAATGTGAGAAACTCTGTCCAAATAGCATTGGCGAAGCGCGAGACACTTTACTGCATTGCTTTCAAGCTATTTTACATCCCACGTCACAAGATGGCTAAATAATTCACATTGTTCAGTTAGGCTAAGGAAAGATTTAAGCTTCCAGTGCTGAATTGTCACCCTAATGATGTAACTTTCAGGGAACGTCGGTTAAATGTAACACCATAGCGTTGCCTGACCTGTAAGACTGGACTGCCACCATTAGCCATTAACAAAACCACACCTATCGCTAGTAATAGTAAATAATTTAAGTAACAGATTATTCCGACCTACGGCCGGCGTTCTCACATTCCCGTCCCACACATGCGCCCTATCAGGGTAGGGTGGGAGCGACATTCCAGTTATTTTTATATACATTCCAGAGCTTATTTAAAACAGAACTGTTGGGGATCACTCCCTGTTGTTTGATCGGGAGGGTGTTAGAGCTTCGGCAATGACCAGCGGCTGGGGCCACCAACCCAGCATAGTCACCGCCTCAGCCCCGTACCCCGCTCAACTGACCAGACAGTTGGCTGTGTCCTGAGCCCTAAGACTTTATCAGCACTGCTGGCGCCTTCTCTGATCTCCCACATCACACTGGGACCCCTGAAAACACCCAGTGAACCCGTGGTCCGTTGGAGGCCTATAATTTAAGTAACACTATTTTTCGGTCCGAAGGCCGGCTCGCCCGCCACCTCCCCTCCCGTGTCTGTGCCCTTTTAGGGTGGAATAGGAGTCGTCTTTCAGATCTTAAAATCCAGAGCCCAACATCTGGACTATACTTGGAAAACAGGTCCCCTCCGCTCTGTGCTACTAGCGGACCGCCGACTGCCTGCGCAAGTCAGTGGACAGAGTTTCACAGGAAGTTAGCCTCAGATTTCCGCCGCCCGGAAGGTTCAGACCCCGCCAGTACGTGCTGACTTGGGAAACTGGTGACCACCAGACAGGCTTCAACCAACCAACTTGTCAATCCGGGTAGGAAAACCAGGACCGAGCCCGAGAGATGAATGGCACTACACGCCCCCTCCAATTACACCAATTAAAGCGGGGGACAAGGATGGTTCTTCAACCAGGGTGATCGGTACAGACACTCCAGGAGCCAGGCATGATTCCCAACGACAGTCAAAAATAGAGCAGAGCTGGACAGAGCGGGCAGCTACCAAGACCCAACCACTACACACACATTCCCTGTACACCATTTAATTTTTTTAAGTAGCAAATAATTTAATAATTTAATATTCATACTCATGTCCGAAAAATCGAATATTTACAAAGGCCTAATATACAGAAATGGAAATTTCGAGCTTGCAACATGCAAAACTGCATGAAACTCACTTGCGCTTCTTCTTTCTGTCTCCTCTCACGCTTGTTGGACCGCTCCAAAACAACTGCCATTCTTCGCGATGCAACGTCGACGTTGAAAAGATCCTGGATTGTGGTCTACATAAATGAAGCACAAAGTTAAATAAACTCCATACATTAAATACACCAATGAATTTATTACAAAGAAATATATAACAAGTTACATTCAATATCAAAACTCACTTTTAGGAGGAAGAATTCATGCCGACAACCATAACTTAAAAACCGCAAGTGAAGGTATCTCTCATCGTCCCTGCCGACAGGTACCGGGTGATGCGGAAGGTATCTCCTAGTGTGACTGCCGACAGGTACCGGGTGATGCGGAGCTGCTGGCAGGGCGAGCCCGGCTCGCGGCCCTCCTTCAAGGAGCTCGTGATGCTGCTGGAGAGGATGCTGGAGGACGGCGTGGAGTACCTGGACCTGAACCCGCGCGTCGTGCACAATCGGGCCTACTTCTCCTCGCCGGCCGGCGACCAGCTGCCCGCCGGTGCGTGACCTCCCCTCCGCGCGTCCTCTGCCACCTCCTGGGTTCGAGTCCCATGGCCACCGCGTCACCCCTAGTCGACTCCAACGACCTCCGTGTCGACCAGAAGTTAGGTTCAATGAGTGTATACACTTATATACATTATACGTGCATTCACAAATACATATACACACATATGTACCTAGGTTCACCCGGGTTAACTTAGCATTATCCAAGTTTGTTGGGTTAAAGTCAGAATAACCACTAAAATAATAATTTTGAACTTGGTATATACCCGTGTACACCGAGGTCATTTAAGATTGATTCATATCCTGAAAGAAAGAAAAAAAGTCTGTGTTGTAAATGGCATAAACCGATACTCTCGTAATAAACACATAGCCAATCTTTAAGGACAGAACCTATTAATTACTGTTAGTTCTTAAGAATTAAACTGTGGTTGCGATTGTTTGTCATTGGGTGACATTCGTGACGGCTTGGAAGTAGAATGGCTGTCACGGTAATGTAGACTGGAGGTCTGCTCGCACCATAAATCTCCAGCCGTCGAGAGGTTGTGTTCGCGTCAGGGAAGCATTGTTGTTGTTGTCGTCGCGGCAGACGGGGACGAGGAGGACGACGTGCGGTACGGCAACCTCAGCCTGCTGCGGTCCGAGTCGACGACGCCGCTGGTGGCGGCGGAGGCGGGCCCGCGCGGGCGCCTGGGCAGCGTGCCCGAGGAGGAGAACACACCCGGGGCGACCCCGCGCGCCGACCAGGCCCGCCTGCTGCGCTACCAGAACCAGGACGCCGCCTACCTCAGCCCCGTGCGCCGACCGTCGCCCGCCTACGTCAGCATGACCGGCAGCCCTGCCGCCGCCGCCGTCGTCGCCGCCGGGCCCACGTCGCAGACACACTTCTGAGGACCATCCGCCGCCTCCTGCAATTACCAGCAATCCTTCCTCCTCATTGGTAGTCGATCCACGTCGCAGACACACTTCTGAGGCCCGTCCGTCGCTTCCTGCAATCACCAGCAAACCTTCCTCCTCATTGGTAGTCGATCCACGTCGCAGACACACTTCTGAGGCCCGTCCGTCGCTTCCTGCAATCACCAGCAAACCTTCCTCCTCATTGGCTGTCGATCCACGTCGCAGACAGACTCCTGAGGCCCGTCCGTCGCTTCCTGCAATCACCAGCAAACCTTCCTCCTCATTGGCTGTCGATCCACGTCGCAGACACACTTCTGAGGCCCGTCCGTCGCTTCCTGCAATCACCAGCAAACCTTCCTCCTCATTGGTAGTCGATCCACGTCGCAGACACACTTCTGAGGCCCGTCCGTCGCTTCCTGCAATTACCAGCAATCCTTCCTCCTCATTGGTAGTCGATCCACGTCGCAGACACACTTCTGAGGCCCGTCCGTCGCTTCCTGCAATCACCAGCAAACCTTCCTCCTCATTGGTAGTCGATCCACGTCGCAGACACACTTCTGAGGCCCGTCCGTCGCTTCCTGCAATCACCAGCAAACCTTCCTCCTCATTGGTAGTCGATCCACGTCGCAGACACACTTCTGAGGCCCGTCCGTCGCTTCCTGCAATCACCAGCAAACCTTCCTCCTCATTGGCTGTCGATCCACGTCGCAGACACACATCTGAGGCCCGTCCGTCGCTTCCTGCAATCACCAGCAAACCTTCCTCCTCATGGGTAGTCGATCCACGTCGCAGACAGACTCCTGAGGCCCGTCCGTCGCTTCCTGCAATCACCAGCAAACCTTCCTCCTCATTGGCTGTCGATCCACGTCGCAGACAGACTCCTGAGGCCCGTCCGTCGCTTCCTGCAATCACCAGCAAACCTTCCTCCTCATTGGCTGTCGATCCACGTCGCAGACACACTTCTGAGGCCCGTCCGTCGCTTCCTGCAATCACCAGCAAACCTTCCTCCTCATTGGTAGTCGATCCACGTCGCAGACAGACTCCTGAGGCCCGTCCGTCGCTTCCTGCAATCACCAGCAAACCTTCCTCCTCATTGGCTGTCGATCCACGTCGCAGACACACTTCTGAGGCCCGTCCGTCGCTTCCTGCAATCACCAGCAAACCTTCCTCCTCATTGGCTGTCGATCCACGTCGCAGACAGACTCCTGAGGCCCGTCCGTCGCTTCCTGCAATCACCAGCAAACCTTCCTCCTCATTGGCTGTCGATCCACGTCGCAGACACACTTCTGAGGCCCGTCCGTCGCTTCCTGCAATCACCAGCAAACCTTCCTCCTCATTGGCTGTCGATCCACGTCGCAGACACACTTCTGAGGCCCGTCCGTCGCTTCCTGCAATCACCAGCAAACCTTCCTCCTCATTGGCTGTCGATCCACGTCGCAGACAGACTCCTGAGGCCCGTCCGTCGCTTCCTGCAATCACCAGCAAACCTTCCTCCTCATTGGCTGTCGATCCACGTCGCAGACACACTTCTGAGGCCCGTCCGTCGCTTCCTGCAATCACCAGCAAACCTTCCTCCTCATTGGCTGTCGATCCACGTCGCAGACACACTTCTGAGGCCCGTCCGTCGCTTCCTGCAATCACCAGCAAACCTTCCTCCTCATTGGCTGTCGATCCACGTCGCAGACAGACTCCTGAGGCCCGTCCGTCGCTTCCTGCAATCACCAGCAAACCTTCCTCCTCATTGGCTGTCGATCCACGTCGCAGACACACTTCTGAGGCCCGTCCGTCGCTTCCTGCAATCACCAGCAAACCTTCCTCCTCATTGGCTGTCGATCCACGTCGCAGACAGACTCCTGAGGCCCGTCCGTCGCTTCCTGCAATCACCAGCAAACCTTCCTCCTCATTGGTAGTCGATCCACGTCGCAGACACACTTCTGAGGCCCGTCCGTCGCTTCCTGCAATCACCAGCAAACCTTCCTCCTCATTGGCTGTCGATCCACGTCGCAGACACACTTCTGAGGCCCGTCCGTCGCTTCCTGCAATCACCAGCAAACCTTCCTCCTCATTGGCTGTCGATCCACGTCGCAGACAGACTCCTGAGGCCCGTCCGTCGCTTCCTGCAATCACCAGCAAACCTTCCTCCTCATTGGTAGTCGATCCACGTCGCAGACACACTTCTGAGGACCGTCCGTCGCTTCCTGCAATCACCAGCAAACCTTCCTCCTCATTGGCTGTCGATCCACGTCGCAGACACACTCCTGAGGCCCGTCCGTCGCTTCCTGCAATCACCAGCAAACCTTCCTCCTCATTGGCTGTCGATCCACGTCGCAGACAGACTCCTGAGGCCCGTCCGTCGCTTCCTGCAATCACCAGCAAACCTTCCTCCTCATTGGTAGTCGATCCACGTCGCAGACACACTTCTGAGGCCCGTCCGTCGCTTCCTGCAATCACCAGCAAACCTTCCTCCTCATTGGTAGTCGATCCACGTCGCAGACACACTTCTGAGGCCCGTCCGTCGCTTCCTGCAATCACCAGCAAACCTTCCTCCTCATTGGCTGTCGATCCACGTCGCAGACACACTTCTGAGGCCCGTCCGTCGCTTCCTGCAATCACCAGCAAACCTTCCTCCTCATTGGCTGTCGATCCACGTCGCAGACAGACTCCTGAGGCCCGTCCGTCGCTTCCTGCAATCACCAGCAAACCTTCCTCCTCATTGGCTGTCGATCCACGTCGCAGACACACTTCTGAGGCCCGTCCGTCGCTTCCTGCAATCACCAGCAAACCTTCCTCCTCATTGGCTGTCGATCCACGTCGCAGACAGACTCCTGAGGCCCGTCCGTCGCTTCCTGCAATCACCAGCAAACCTTCCTCCTCATTGGTAGTCGATCCACGTCGCAGACACACTTCTGAGGCCCGTCCGTCGCTTCCTGCAATCACCAGCAAACCTTCCTCCTCATTGGTAGTCGATCCACGTCGCAGACACACTTCTGAGGCCCGTCCGTCGCTTCCTGCAATCACCAGCAAACCTTCCTCCTCATTGGCTGTCGATCCACGTCGCAGACACACTTCTGAGGCCCGTCCGTCGCTTCCTGCAATCACCAGCAAACCTTCCTCCTCATTGGCTGTCGATCCACGTCGCAGACAGACTCCTGAGGCCCGTCCGTCGCTTCCTGCAATCACCAGCAAACCTTCCTCCTCATTGGTAGTCGATCCACGTCGCAGACACACTTCTGAGGCCCGTCCGTCGCTTCCTGCAATCACCAGCAAACCTTCCTCCTCATTGGCTGTCGATCCACGTCGCAGACACACTTCTGAGGCCCGTCCGTCGCTTCCTGCAATCACCAGCAAACCTTCCTCCTCATTGGTAGTCGATCCACGTCGCAGACAGACTCCTGAGGCCCGTCCGTCGCTTCCTGCAATCACCAGCAAACCTTCCTCCTCATTGGCTGTCGATCCACGTCGCAGACACACTTCTGAGGCCCGTCCGTCGCTTCCTGCAATCACCAGCAAACCTTCCTCCTCATTGGCTGTCGATCCACGTCGCAGACACACTTCTGAGGCCCGTCCGTCGCTTCCTGCAATCACCAGCAAACCTTCCTCCTCATTGGCTGTCGATCCACGTCGCAGACAGACTCCTGAGGCCCGTCCGTCGCTTCCTGCAATCACCAGCAAACCTTCCTCCTCATTGGTAGTCGATCCACGTCGCAGACACACTTCTGAGGCCAGTCCGTCGCTTCCTGCAATCACCAGCAAACCTTCCTCCTCATTGGCTGTCGATCCACATCGCAGACACACTTCTGAGGCCCGTCCGTCGCTTCCTGCAATCACCAGCAAACCTTCCTCCTCATTGGCTGTCGATCCACGTCGCAGACACACTTCTGAGGCCCGTCCGTCGCTTCCTGCAATCACCAGCAAACCTTCCTCCTCATTGGCTGTCGATCCACGTCGCAGACAGACTCCTGAGGCCCGTCCGTCGCTTCCTGCAATCACCAGCAAACCTTCCTCCTCATTGGTAGTCGATCCACGTCGCAGACACACTTCTGAGGCCAGTCCGTCGCTTCCTGCAATCACCAGCAAACCTTCCTCCTCATTGGCTGTCGATCCACGTCGCAGACACACTTTTGAGGCCCGTCCGTCGCTTCCTGCAATCACCAGCAAACCTTCCTCCTCATTGGCTGTCGATCCACGTCGCAGACACACTTCTGAGGCCCGTCCGTCGCTTCCTGCAATCACCAGCAAACCTTCCTCCTCATTGGCTGTCGATCCACGTCGCAGACACACTTCTGAGGCCCGTCCGTCGCTTCCTGCAATCACCAGCAAACCTTCCTCCTCATTGGCTGTCGATCCACGTCGCAGACAGACTCCTGAGGCCCGTCCGTCGCTTCCTGCAATCACCAGCAAACCTTCCTCCTCATTGGCTGTCGATCCACGTCGCAGACAGACTCCTGAGGCCCGTCCGTCGCTTCCTGCAATCACCAGCAAACCTTCCTCCTCATTGGCTGTCGATCCACGTCGCAGACAGACTCCTGAGGCCCGTCCGTCGCTTCCTGCAATCACCAGCAAACCTTCCTCCTCATTGGCTGTCGATCCACGTCGCAGACACACTTCTGAGGCCCGTCCGTCGCTTCCTGCAATCACCAGCAAACCTTCCTCCTCATTGGCTGTCGATCCACGTCGCAGACAGACTCCTGAGGCCCGTGCGTCGCTTCCTGCAATCACCAGCAAACCTTCCTCCTCATTGGCTGTCGATCCACGTCGCAGACAGACTCCTGAGGCCCGTCCGTCGCTTCCTGCAATCACCAGCAAACCTTCCTCCTCATTGGCTGTCGATCCACGTCGCAGACACACTTCTGAGGCCCGTCCGTCGCTTCCTGCAATCACCAGCAAACCTTCCTCCTCATTGGCTGTCGATCCACGTCGCAGACACACTTCTGAGGCCCGTCCGTCGCTTCCTGCAATCACCAGCAAACCTTCCTCCTCATTGGCTGTCGATCCACGTCGCAGACACACTTCTGAGGCCCGTGCGTCGCTTCCTGCAATCACCAGCAAACCTTCCTCCTCATTGGCTGTCGATCCACGTCGCAGACAGACTCCTGAGGACCGCCCTCCGCCACCTGCATCACCAGCAAACCTTCCTCCTCATTGGTAGTCGATCCACGTCGCAGACACACTTCTGAGGCCCGTGCGTCGCTTCCTGCAATCACCAGCAAACCTTCCTCCTCATTGGTAGTCGATCCACGTCGCAGACACACTTCTAAAGCCCGTCCGTCGCTTCCTGCAATCACCAGCAAACCTTCCTCCTCATTGGTAGTCGATCCACGTCGCAGATACACTTCTGAGGCCCGTCCGTCGCTTCCTGCAATCACCAGCAAACCTTCCTCCTCATTGGTAGTCGATCCACGTCGCAGATACACTTCTGAGGCCCGTCCGTCGCTTCCTGCAATCACCAGCAAACCTTCCTCCTCATTGGCTGTCGATCCACGTCGCAGACAGACTCCTGAGGCCCGTCCGTCGCTTCCTGCAATTACCAGCAAACCTTCCTCCACATTGCCTGTCGATCCACGTCGCAGACACACTTCTGAGGCCCGTCCATCGCTTCCTGCAATCACCAGCAAACCTCTCTCCTCATTGGCTGTCGATCCACAGAGGAGGAACACTTCTGAAGACCGTGTGCCGCTACATCGGCGTTGTCGGAGAGCTTCTGTCTTATTGGCTGTCGATCCACGTTGCAGACCGACTCCTGAGGACCTGCATCGTCAGCAAACCTTTCTCCTCATTGGCTGTCGATCCACAGCGTAGGAACACCTTTGAGCATAGGTCACCTCTCCAAGCTTCAGCGCGGCTAATAATCATTCACAGCGAAGGAAAAATTAATCAGTTTGTGTAGGTCACAGGAGACATTTCTCATTACAGGAAAAACCTTCGTGCGTACTAATCCCACAGGTTACATCCTAGCTATGCACGGATGGATAATCCCTCTGTATTATTACAAAGAAGTGAAACTTGCCGGTACCAAAGACACGGTGAAGCCATGTCTTTATCGCCTTATTTCTTTAATAAATAATAACTTAAAGAAATATCCAACGTTGTAAAGGACTTGTCTTCAGCGCAAGAATCAGTATGAAGACATATTTGTGTTACTTGTGATATGTGTTGTCGAAGATCGTGTGACATGAATACTTCTGCATACTACTAAATGTTCAGATTATTCCAATGTAAACAATTGAAAATGCTTTTGATTGTATGTAGAAACAATAATTTTAATAAAAAATAAAACAATATTTCTAATGTAATACAAACTGCTAACTTTGCCATAAGAATATGTTGTGCATTTTTCATCACTTGCATAGTTATGCTAATTATCCGAGAACATTTGCAATTAAGTATTTCAATAATTTTTCTCTAAATTATTTACCCTAAGACACATTGTAATAAACTTTCACAGAGTTGATCAGAACAATATTTTTGAAAAAGTAGAGTGATTCGAAATAATAAAAGAAACTTTAAGTTTAAGTACCCTTGGTTATATAAAATTACTTGTAACAAAACCTTATTTGGTATATATACTGGTCATTACCTTGAACTTGGAACTCTTCTTAATATATATTTAACCCTTTAAGGGTAAACGAAAGGTTACTTTAAATTTTAGAAATAATGTTCAGAAAAACTTAAAATATTTGTACTACTTAAACACAAACAATGCAAAAATTACTTATCGTTAACATTCAAATTTGTTTGATGGTCGTCATACCGAAAGTCTTCATCATTATACAGTTCTTGGAATAATTCCAAAATATTCATAGTTCTGAAAATATAAAATTTAGGCATATTTATATAATGTTCCCTATCGTTCTATATTTACTTATGTCACTTTGAAACAATCAGTGTTTTCAAAAATTAGTAATTGAATTAAAGAACATTTTTAAAAATCTTGTAATCTCCTAATTAATTTTTTTTTAATCCGTTACCAAACTTAGACCTGACCATTGGAAAGAACGCAAAGAAACCAAATGACTTCGAAACTTGTTTTGTTAATAGGCCTGTAGACTAAAGTAATTATTTAAGTAGTTAATTTCACTTGCTATAGTAAATTTATATAATATATCATTCTGCACTGTGATATGGAGAAGATGGCATCGTCCAAAAATTTTTATATTTTTATAGCCAGTAAATCGTTTCATTTAATGACGTTTTGACTAGAATAAAATAGAAAGTCGTTATTTTCACTATCTATAAGGTTTTAATGTAGATATATAAAATTTGTAGGGTGATTTATGAAATGAGTTAAATTTACGTGTGAGCAGAGAAGCATTATAAATTTATAATGCCTAGAGGTGTACGTTTAAGTTCAAGGCTGGCAGCCTGTTTTCGAATCATCATTAAAATATTTAAACTGATTTCATTGTGTATTATTGTATCGTTCTTCCAGTAAGAATTTGGGGTTGACAATTTGTACAACTGCCATAAAGTACTACACTCCAAATGTTCAGCGGTAATTAATGAGATATTTTATTAATAAACATTTGTCCTCTGGGTAACATGAAATCATTACGATTTATACATCAGCAATATCGCTTGATAAAACGTACCTAACAAAGTAACCTTTACCATGCTTGGCAAAATAGCCAGTTTGTTGTTTGATGAGAAATTTATTGGAATTAAAATAGACTAATGAAAATTACATTGTTGTATATGTTGTTTTGTTACAATAAATAGCTTACAATATGTACCAACCGTCAGATTTGTGTTCAAACAAAATTAATGTTGAAAATAGAGTAGAACATTATCTGAACATACTTTGTAAAAAAATTATCTTTAGATTTTGTCAAATGTCTGTTGCTGAGATTAAAGTTAAATTTTTTTAGGCAGTTTTAATCATAACTAAAACGACTCTCAAATTCTGACATTAATTTGTATGAGAACTGTTGGAAGGTAAAAACTGAATGTCAGAAACTGTAAAGCTTTATGATAATTGTGCATGTGTAATGTATTTCATTCTCTACAGTGGAGTATGTTTCAGAACAACGCCCATATAACATTATAACGTCCAAGACAAACTAAGACTTTTTTTATAAAGAAACACAAGTTATTAACAATTAAAACAATAGCCGATTGTGTATCATTTTAAAAGTTTTCAGTCCATAAGCTTTCATAAAAATACACTTGATTAATAAATATCGCTAATTGCACCTTTATCTAAAAAAATATGTCAAGGCTGTGTTTATTTCACAATATCTTTTACATTTTATAAATTTTGCCCCAGTATATTTGTTAAAAATGCATATGTTGTCAATTGTACACAAAAATTATTGTATAACTATCATATAATTTTTATTTTTATTTTTGTATTGTTACTTAATACAACCCAGAATTCTTCCATTTGTGTACTTTGTAATAAGAAGTTAAACTGATTATGTAAAAATATGCTAAATAATATATAAATACTATCAGAAGAAGCATAACTTAATAAAATATGAGAAGTAAAATAATATTTAAAATAATCAAGCACCAATTTTTATTTTTATTAGTAGTGGAAAAAATGATAGCAAATATTTTGAATCTGTGAAGAATTGAATTCATTTTTGCTATCATTTTCCCCTTCATAAAAGCAATAAATGGAGAAAAAATATGGTACTGAAACAAACCCAATAAATCCTTATATATTTTTCACAAAAGTCTAGGATATCCCGCCCAGCTAAGCTATCGTTTGTACCCATCGGGGTTTATCACGCACAGATAGAGGAAACTGGTGCCTGAATTGGTAATTAAAGCAAATGAATTGATTGCAGGAATATTCCCAAATTATATTTTTTAACAAGCAAACGGAATACTGATTCGCTCCGGTGGGATTTTAAAAATTATACATACGTTGTAAATAATTTAAATGTGTTTATAGCATTGTACACCGTACTTTTACTATCGCAGAGAATATCTTATAATTATCCCTATACTACCTACTCTTCGTATGATTGGAGTAGTTGTGTCGCAGTTTCGAGTTCGAAATGTGTAGCAAATAATTAGCGATCAAACTGGACTTCCTTTTGTGTTCAATGCTGCCTTTTGTGCAGCCAATTGAAACGATGAAAAAATTATATTTATTTACATATAGAAACAAAAATTTTAATAATAAAAAAGACAATGTTTCTAATGTAATACACACTGCTAACTATGTGCACATTTTCATAACTTGCTTGGGTATGCTAAGTATCTACGAACGTAACTGCATTTGCAAATAAGTATTTCCATAATTATTTCTCAATTTTATTTTATCTTAAGACACATTGTAATGAACTTTCAAAGAGTTAATAAGCATAACATTTTAGGAGAAGTTAAGTGATTCGAAATAATAAAAGAAACTTTTAAGTTTAAGTACCCTTGGCCATACACTTAGTACGTAGTGGCAAAAACATTATTTGTTATATATGCTGGTCACTACCTTAAGCATTTGCTTGCGTACTTCGTAAATAATCGACTGAGTTGTTGAATGTAATAAAACATAGTGGAAAATATGCTTTTTGAATAAAATGAAAATGAAAGTGTTCTTTATCCATATTATTGCATGTGGTTTATAAAGTTCGACTAAACCCAAAACCGTCTTACTCACTCGGAATATAACATGCTTTGTTGTTTGGTATTGTTCTTTTCCTAAAATTCACAAAATTTTAGTGTATTGAAAACATTAATAAAATTTATTTTTATAAGAATTAATAGTATTAATAAATACCAAAAAAATAATTTCATTGAAATTAATATTCTTAAGTCAACTTTTTACAAACAGTCTTGAAAAAATTGAGATTTGTTAATATGAACGTATTGAAAAATAAACACTAATAATTCAATTTGAAATGAACTTACAAAACAGCTGTTATTTTAGAATTGTCATTTTGCCAATGAAAATTCATAAAAATTGGGACAATTAGATGAAATGCATACAGTATACAAATTAACGATTTACGAAATTCTTCTTTCGAAAAATATAGAAACAATTTCAAAATAATAATTATTTTTAAATGAGTAAACATATTCAAGCAGTAAATTTAATCACTCTTCAGCCCGGTTCTTACTTATCGATTTAAATTTACTGGAAAGTTATTCCAAGTTTGGTTTTGTATCATGCTCACTATTCAAGAACGAAATTTCGCTATTAATTCGAGCTCATCCCAGGGAAATGAGATACGGGGCTTCAATTCGAAAATTTTCATGGGACTAGAATGTATTGAAGATCTGTGAAGAACCCCCAAAGGTAAAAATTGGAATGAAAAATTTTTTCGCAGTTGGTATGTATTGTGAACTGTGCTTAGTTGTGGTGTGTGTCTTCTCTGGCATAGCAAGCATAGTATACGTTTTAAGATTCCCCTACACCCGATGTACCGTGGGCTTGTGGACAAGTGCTTAATAAATCAATTTAAATTCATTGGAAAATAAAATATATTCATACTAAGATATTTCCCCGAAATCTGAATATACCAAAACCACAAAAAATATCGGAAATGTGGTTTGATACGTATTCTTTTTAAACTCCAGCTCGTAATATATTACAGTAGTTTTACGTGTGTATTTTACTGCTTCACAGAGAAAACCTTTCACCAGTATTGGTTAAATTGCATGAACACAATAAGTTCTTTAAACAACTCTAAAATAAATTATTTGTATTTTACAGAATTAATTTTAAATAAATTCCGTAAATAAATTCTTTATAGATTTGTGTCACAACTTTAAAACTGAGAATATGAAAATTATAATGATATTATTAACTTCATTTATAGCCAATAATATCAACGACAAAAACTTGATTGAAATATAGCTTTGAAATTTTATACTAAACAGCACGTAGACTTAAACTGTTGTTTTTTTAATTTAAAAGATTATTTATTTATAAAGTGATGAAAAATGTTTTAATCGCCTCATAATGGCAAAACAAACCACAAACAAAATAATTGATTTAACAATTAAACACCTATGTTTAAGATAATTTTTAAAAATCTCCCGGAAAAGCAATTGAAATAATAGTAATGATGCTTTAGATCTAAATAAAAATTGTATTTTTTCATCCCAAAATTTTTATATTTTATAGTAATTTATATTTCAAAAGTACCAGTGCACCAAATTAAGTGTTATAATATTGTTAAAAGCTACAGCCATTATATATTTGATCATTATTAAGACACAAGGAGACATATCACGTAGGCCACTTTCGTGTAGTAGTATTCCACATTACTTATTTATGTCACGTCTAAATTCATAAGTATTTATTTATTTTAGTAAGTAAAAAATTAAACTTTAGCCAAAAATTACAAAATTTAATTTTTGACAGTTAAATGTTACACTCCTTGCTTGGTTTTGGTATCAAATGCATTATGGCTTTGTCATACTTAGATGTTAGAAGTGGACTGATAAATTATAAATAGGTTTATATTTTTAATGTATTCACATCGAATGCAGAGCTTAATAAAATTGCATAAACAGAGGAAGAAAACCGAAACTGTTTTATTAACCATCCTTTATTTTATAATGTCACCCAATAGCATTATAGAACGATAAGACTGCTCATAGCATATTTGGGGACAGAGATTTGTAGCTAATCCGGTACATCATCAGAGACACTTTTCTAGTCCCCCCTTTCCAAAAAAAAAAATATTAATTCCCGTAGTTCTACTTAAACTCTTAATCTCCTAAACTTGCTCACCGGGGAGATATAAAAATTGAAGCTAGTTCCACGTTTCATAGAAAACGCGTCCAGTAATATTTCACATGCAACACGCTATCCCTGCACACGGCAGGGTCTAGGAATGAAGGCCCTTTGAAATATTGACAAACGTAGGCAGTTTGTGGCTCTTGGATGCCAACTTGTCAGGCGTGAGTGAGTGACTTAATTTGTAACGACTTTTGGCACTGCATTGAGGAATCGCCGAAACGTGGTCACCCGAAAAACCTCGTTTCTCGTATTTTTGTATCGAGACTACTAATAGAAATTTTTGAAAGAAACAACTGACTAGCGTCGGAGTTATATTATAGACTAATTCCATTATCTAGAGAGAATAAACATCGTGAAAATTCACTTCAGTTCTTCGACTTCTAAAACCGTAAATAATTTTCGAAATATGACCGTGCTTTCTGTAATAAAATCGACGCAGCACATCTTAAACATCTTAGTTTGTACACACTTACCAAAGATGGCGAGCGCACGGAGGCCGGCGTCGCTGCTTTAGTACCTGGGGCGCCCTTCTCGAACCGACGAGAGCGGCTGTGACGAGTCGCGTCATGCCCGGCCGACCCGACGCCCTAACAGTCCAGAAGGGCGATGTTCATTCACGCCATTCCGCGCGGCAGTACGTAGAATTCCCAGGCCACTGAAGGTGACAATAGCCCGAGGCGGGACGATGGGTGGTGAGCGGTTGGAGGAGAAGGTGGGGTAGCGACGACCCTTGTAATCCGGCCAGGCGCGCGTGGCATGTCTTACGTCAATGGTCGGCGTGTGACGTCAGTGGCCGTGCAGCGCCGCCAGCCAGCTCCGATCCTGGCGCGCGTCGCGGTCCTATCTGCGTTCGTAATAATATATAATTTTAAACCTGACTTTATCCTAAAGGAATTTTGAACTTAATATTTTTAGTGGACGAACTTGGTAAGAAATAATTTTACCTGACTATCGTAGTCCAGTTAAGACTAAGGACACTGAAAGAGATCGATAACCAAGCACATGTTTGCATTGTACACGTGGTCGTTCATTGTGTTCAACGATAGGGCCTAAGCGAATTAAACTACTTTCCTTGTTTTGTTGTAGTGAGTTGTAAAGAATGGATGGCTATGTCTGCATGAATATATGATAACTGTGTGGGTCTGTTTTTCAGCTCATGGTATGGACGTGTTTGTTAGACTTCCGCGAGATTGTCAAGAAGTGTAGCGTTTGCATTGTGCAAACATTTCCAATAGCTGAATTTCATTGAAAAGACTGTCTTTAAGAAATTGTAATCCAAACTTACTAGCCAACATCAGGCGTGGTCGAACACAGTATCTTTAATGTTATGGGCGTGACAATATCGTGACAATATCGCAATCACTAAATCACAGCGTACCGTCTCCTGGAAATTCCTAACACTATGGTGGAAAAAACATTCACTTTAATAATGAATTTAAAAAAAAAACTAGAAAATGCAGACAAAAAAATGTGTATTCTCTCTCAAGATTGCGACGATTAACAATGCGACCCAGCACACGCTATTATTTTCAGTAAATGCAAGGCCACTCGTGCAGGAAGCCTGGTATAAAAGCAGCCGTGCAAAAGTGCTACTTACTGAACGGGCGGGGAAAATGTGGGTGGCAGTGGCTCTGTGCCTCGTGTTCACGCTCGCGGCGGTCTGTGTCCGGCGCCGCCGCAGGAGATTGCGTCGCCTGATCGCCGAGATGCCGGGACCAAAGGGACTCCCCGTCTTGGGGATCGCCCTGGAAGCAAACCGCAACGTCGCCACCATCATGGACTTCATGAAAGAACAACGATCCATTCACGGAGACACGATCGCAGTGTGGTTGGGCCCCTGGGCGGTGGTGCTACTGACCGACCCGCGCGACATGGAGATAGTGCTGAACAAGACCGCGACTCTCTCCAAGTCGATGTTGTACAAAGTCCCTCAACTCATACTGGGATACGGCTTGCTGACGGCTGCGAGAGACGACTGGAAAAGATACCACAAAATAACGACGCCCGCTTTTAAAAACGTAACGCTGCTGAGCTTCCTCCCAGCATTCAACGAAAAGAGTCGTGTCCTTGTAGATGTACTCAAAAGCCATCAAGATGGTTCTAGTTTCGATGTTTTGACATACATGAATATGTGTACGCTAGACATCATCACCGACACCAGCTTAGGCGCAAACATGGACATCTTAAAAAATAATCGAGTGGAGTTAGTGGAAGGTTTAAAAAATGCCGAAGATATGGTATTTTATGCAACGGCTCAACCATGGTTATGGATCCCATGGCTCATGAAAACCACATCGTCGTACAAGAAAATGGTGAATGGTATGAAAGTTCTATGGGATTTCGCAGAAAATATTATTGACCAAAAATTATCTAACGGCATCACCGTGAATGGAATACGTGATAAAGAATGCGCGAAAGAAAGTGATCAATTGTTAGACATAAAATCTAAGCGTATGGGTTTCTTAGATCATGTGGTTTCGCTTATGAAAACTCAGTCTACTTTACTGACCAAAACTGAACTCAGAGACAACACCATGACGGTTATTGCTGGAGGGACTGACACCGCGGCAAGTGTCATGTCAGCTGCTCTGAAACTACTGGGCCTTCACCAGGATGTGCAGAGGAAAGTCGTGGAGGAACTTGAGCACATATTCGGCGATGACATCCACCGGGAGGTGACGGCTGAAGACTTGAAGAAGATGGTGTACCTCGAGCAAGTGATCAACGAGACCTTGAGACTGTACCCACCACTGCCAATAGTTAGCAGAGTAGTCGAAGAGGAGGTGGACATTACAGGTTACACTCTTCCAAAAGGCACCATAGTACTGATGTCGCCTTTTATCACACAAAGAGACGCTTCTAACTTCCCTGATCCGGACAAGTTCGATCCCGATCGCTTCAGCTCCGAGAACAGCATTGGCCGGCACCCTTACAGCTTCATCCCCTTCTTGGGAGGACGGAGGATGTGCATCGGGAAGAAGTACGCCTACATGCAGATGAAGACTATCCTGTCCGCTGTGCTGCGCAACTTCCGAGTTCTGCCTTGCGGCTCCAGAGAAGACATGGAGAAAGTGGAGTTTCGTTTGACCCTTCACATGGTTACTGGTAACAACATCAAACTTATTAGAAGATAGACTGCAATTCTTTCTCATGATATACTTCATGTAAACAGAAATGGTTTAGTTCAATATTTTTAACCACTTGTGTTGGGCATTTATAGACTACATATTCTAACAATTCTTAAGTCAAGTTTTTTTTATTTCAAATTATCATTAGTTATAAAATTTAGCTTATTTTAGCTAGCAATAGGTAACATGATATGTAATGACTTAAAAAGGAAATTCTATTTCCTCTACAAAATTTGGCTTATTGCAGTCACGTTTAAAAAAAAATTGAATTTTTTTGCTTCAATTAATTAAACTTATACGATGAATTGAGGGTGAAAACTTTTCATATTCGTTTTAATTGTTATAATATTTGCACATTTTAAAAGATTATATGTATATTTGTAACGGGTATTTTAATTTTATTAGTATATTCTTAAACAATACAAAAATGTATGTTTGTAGTATTTTTTTATTTAATGTTTATTTTAAAGGTTGATACCTTATAATTTTAGTATTCATACAAAATTATAAAAGGATTTTTTAACTGCTGTTTTAATTCTTTATTTTACTTAATGTTTGCTTTAAAAACCCTAATTTATAATTAATAAGCCACAATTTGCAATGCCTATACATTGGAACATGAAAAAAAAATAACTCAACAAGACGAATTTTCGCAATTTTTCTACCACCAGCATGAAGTGTAAAAAAAATTAATCACTTTATACTTTAGGTAGTCTGGTGGTAAAAAAAAGGGGGGGGGGGGAGTTTGGGATTTGCAACTAGTATTGAACTTCTGAAATGAGATCTGCGTTAGACCTATGGATTTTCATGCTGAAACGTAACACGAAATGATATTCTTCAATGAAACGGAGGAACGTAACAGTATTAGGGTGAGTACCCACACGGGGAGGAAAATCTTTGTTCGTCTTAGCAAAATAAATGTCTTTAATTGAAGAAGTAATATAAAGGGTGATTTTTAAGCACGTAATATTTGCAGTAAAAATTGTTATTTTGCATTATTATTTCTTTACCTTAATTGTACATACTTATATTTTGTTAGATTAACAAACAAAAATTTTGTAACAGAAAAATCTTTGTTCACCCCAGATTAAATTACTGCAAGTAAAAAGTTATTTCACCGTTTACAAATGAATATGTGTTTCAATAAAATAAATACTTTTACGACCTATGTGGCGAGAGAACTTGGTTAGTAAGGGCTAGCCCAATTAAGTTTTATTACAGTTTTATTAATTACTAATGTTAACAGTACTAATAAATATTTGTTCTCAAAATATGTCCGATCACAAACCACCGACGCCAGAAAAGTCCAGAAAGGTGGTGTCCATTCGCGCCACTCCGCGCGGCGGCCCACGGAATTCCCAAGGACGCTCAGCGATAGATAGCAGCGCCGAGTTAGGAAGCTGCGCAGGGGGTGGAGGGGGAAGGGGTATCGTCGACCCTTGTAATCCGGCCGGACAAGCTTGGCATGCCTTACGTCAGTGAACGGCACGTGACACGGCGCGTGACGCCAGTGGCCGTGCAGGGCTGCCAGCCAGCTCCGAACCTGGCATCGTGGTCTGGTCTCTCGCGTTCGTAACAATACGTATATTTGGTTCTGTGTGCGTGGTATCACATAACTATTAATGATGAGTATTGTAAGGGCACGTTCACGAACAACACTGCGCGTAAGAAAACCTGCTATGCAGCTCAATAGTTTTACACGTTCTGTTTTAATTTTTGAAGTGAAAACTTCTTCAGTCACGGTGAGCATTTTTTGGGGTGGGGCAAAACTTATGGGTTCTCGTCACCGACATGCTAGTGATATAATACCAAAATCATTTTCTTACGTACATTCGACGTAGAAATGATGTGATATTGCACTTTTAAAAACAAAGTTTTCAGTTCTGTCGACAGGCCCCATGACTGCCTTTTGTTTGTTTTTTTTTTTTTTTTTTTTTTTCAAATTACCTAATTACCGACTAGTTTAAAAAAATGTATAATCAATCATTGCGCAGTTTTGTATGTAACAGAAAAAAATAGACACCCTCAAGGTTTCTTCTAAACGCCATAAACGTGGGTCTATCAAACGCGAGTTTATTGTACGACTTGTGAAATGCAAAATCACTCTCTGAGGATCCACGGCTTCAAGGTTACAGGTTTGAATCATCGTCGTCAGGTGGCGCTGGGGGTGTGGCGGGGTGAGATGGCGGACAAAGATACGGCCGTGTTTTGGTGCGTTCCTTGAAAGGGGGGGGGGGGGGGTAAGCTGTTTTCTAGAAAAGGATGGGGGGATTTTACTCTGCATTTAAATGAGAGTAAGCTGGACAAAAATTTGTATCGTCATTTTTGAGGAGTGAACAAAATGGTCTGAAATGGTTGTAAAAACAAATTAAACTCAGTGAATGCATTTTTCCAATTCACTGTAAACTCAAAGATGTACTTAAGTGACAACAACGAGAAATGACCGATTATGTGATAATATGACTATCTGATTGATGTTTTCAGAATTTTCATTTAAGACGCAATAAGACGCTAATGCATAGTTGTAATATCATCATCTTTTCGTCACCCATTTGAAAAAGAAAATCTTTATTCCATGCAAATTACTATAAAAAAGGCAATAACTCTTCGCAGTCTGGTAAAAAAAACACACACACACACACACGGATAGTGTTGTGACCCTCGAGCTGAAAGAAATAAATGTGTGTGATTATCTAACAACGGAAAGGGGAAAAAAATTACTTTTCTGCAGAAACTCAGAAAAATAAATCGCGGTAGTTACGTCGTGATGGTGTGATAAGTGCGGCCTTGGATGCTCTCGGGCAATGCCAGGCGGAATGCGCGAGGCAGTCATTTTAATTGTAATTGGAATGACGCTTAATTGTGGATTATTTCGAAGCATTGTACTCTCACACCTAGCAGCACGTGTCAGGAAAGCTTCATTTACGAGGACAGAGAGGTTCATAACAATTCCCAATGCAAAACTTCCACAAAATTATTTAAAAAAAAAAAAAACAACTGTGTATCATTGTTATTTTCATTAAATTTCTTTTCTTTTTTTTCCTTCCACCAAAATGATTACACAAAGTATTTATTCAAAATCAGCCGTTTCAATGAGCGTTCTCGGCCAAATCAAATGTCACACTTTAAACGCGATAAACATTCAACCGTCTGTTTCAAGGGCAGTTCTTTTTATTGTAAACGCTGTTTTTTTTTACAAAATAATAAGCATGAACATGCGTTGTTCGTGAAGCGAACATGAGTATTCATCCTATTTAAAAACAGTTCTTTCTATAAATATTGAGAAAAGTTTAATTATTTTCATTGGAAATTAAAAGGCGATTTGTTTAAGGTACACTATATGTATATGTGTGTATGTGTGTGATATATATTAGTGTATAGAGGCAAATCCGATCAGTTTTGCATACTCTCAAGAGTGCGACAGTAGTCAACCTACAAACTAGAGTTGCAAGTTTATCACGAAAAAAATAATTGTTAAACGTCTTATAGCCTAAATTGCTTCCCAAAGACTTTAAAGTTAGAGCATATCAGAAAAATCTATGTGCGATAGGGTGTTAACCCCAATTATTTTTCAGTAACAACAGCGACAAGTTTTAAAGTAGTAACAAACCGTTGATATATAATAAATATTACGCAGATGCTCAATGGCAATCTTCAATTATTTCTCTATCACGTACAATAAATAAAGTTATTCAGCTCTAATTTCCAAGGTGTATACCATTCTTGGAAAGCACTGGTATGTGTTTATTTTTTCCTTGATGAACCTGAAATTGAAGTTCACTGGTCGAATGTGGTTGGTGTCACTGCTTGTAAGGTGGTGGAATTAATGCGCGAAAATTTGGTATCCCAGGGGGTCAGGCCCACTACACGGTTGGACGTTCCGGAACTCTGAACATCTGTGTATAACCATGCGGAATGAAACAATACTTATCGGAGCATGATTTTCACTAAACCACTTCTGAAGTGAGAAGTTAAATTTTACGCTATGAAAGGAAAGAGTTGTGTATTTCAAGAGAATAACAAGATGGTTGAGACTCTACAGTGCGCGAAGTGTAACGCTTAGGAGACTAGCTCCAAAGACACACAAGAAGAACAAGGTTACTCCCATTCAGGATTCGTCTAGGAGGGGGGACGGGAGAAACCTGTATTGTGAAACTAGAAAGAAGTAAAACTAGAGAAACCCGTTCCTAGTGGTTTTAGTGCAGCGAAGAGAGCGGGCCGGATAATGTGGCAGCTCGTGGTATCGGGTGTGCTGATCGCGCTGGCCGTCAGTTGGGTTCGGTTCCGCCTGGGTCGGTACTACCGGCTGCTGTCGAGGGTACCCGGGCCGAAAGGACTGCCCCTGCTGGGAAACACCGTCAGCATCAACAGCAACATCGACAGGATCCTGCACTACATCTGGGATCAGCTGCGTGAGTACGGACCCACGGCGTGCGTGTGGGTGGGACCATACACAGTCGTCGGGCTGTCAGACCCGCGCGACGTCGAGATAGTGCTGAACAAGACCGCGACTCTCTCCAAGTCGATGCCCTACAAAGTCCCTCAACTCTTCCTGGGATACGGCTTGCTGACGGCTGCGAGAGATGACTGGAGAAGATATCACAAAATAATGAGTCCCGCTTTTAAAAACCTAACGCTGCAAAGCTTCCTCCCAGCATTCAACGAAAAGTGCTGTGTCCTTGTAGATGTACTCAAAAGCCATCAAGATGGTTCTAGTTTCGATGTTTTGACATACATGAATATGTGTACGCTAGACATCATCACCGACACTAGCTTAGGCGCAGACATGGACATCTTAAAAAATAATAGAGTGGATTTAGTAGAAAGTTTAAAAAATGCCGAAGATATGATATTTCATGCAACATTTCAACCATGGTTATGGATCCCATGGCTAATGAAAACTACATCGTCGTATAAGAAAATGGTGAATGGTATCAAAGTGCTATGGGATTTCGCAGAAAATATTATTGACCAAAAATTATCTAACAGCACCACCGTTAATGGAAGTCGTGATAAAGAATGGGCGCAAGAAGGTGATCAATTGTTAGTCATAAAAACTAAGCGTATGGGTTTCTTGGATCATGTGGTATCGTTTATGAAAACTCAGTCTACTTTACTGACCAAAACTGAACTCAGAGACAACACCATGACGGTTATTGTTGGAGGGACTGACACCGCGGCAACTGTCATGTCAGCTGCTCTGAAACTTCTGGGCCTTCACCAGAACGTGCAGAGGAAAGTCGTGAAGGAACTTGAACACATATTCGGCGATGACATCCACCGGGAGGTGACGGCTGAAGACTTGACGCAGATGGTGTACCTTGAACAAGTGATCAACGAGACCTTGAGATTGTACCCACCACTGCCAATAGTTAGCAGAGTAGTCGAAGAGGACGTGGACATAACAGGATACACTCTTCCTAAAGGCACCATAGTACTGATGTCGCCTTTTATCACACAAAGAGACGCTTCTAACTTCCCTGATCCTGACAAGTTCGATCCCGATCGCTTCAGCTCCGAGAACAGCATTGGCCGGCACCCTTACAGCTTCATCCCCTTCTTGGGAGGACGGAGGATGTGCATCGGGAAGAAGTACGCCTACATGCAGATGAAGACTATCCTGTCCGCTGTGCTGCGCAACTACCGAGTTCTGCCTTGCGGCTCCAGAGAAGACATGGAGAAAGTGCAGTTTCGTTTGACCCTTCACATTATTCCTGGTTTGAAAATAAAACTTACCGCGAAATAATAGTTCACTGTTCTTACACTGTATCTTTTTAATTTTTATGGTTAATGTTTAAAGCATGTAGCATGTTCTGCAATGTATCCTTTAAAGCTATGAATGAGTCTTGACACTTGAGTTAAGGCTTACTAATTGTTTATATATTGGTATAGCAAATTATTATGCATTGCCTATACGCCCATCATCGAGACTATTTATTTAAAATAAATATATATGATATATGTTTTAAAATGAACAGTAAGGTATAGCATATATTTCAAAATCATTTAATTCTTACTATAATAATTATTTAATTTTTTTTTGTTTTTACTAGAAAATTTATAATTCCATTAACTTCATAATGTAAATTAAACCTTTCAAGGTTTAAATTTTAACATAAATTAAAATAAGCATTTCAGATAAAATAGGAGTAAAAATTGACGAAAACATATAATTCAACTTAGTCTATTCCAAACAATTATATACATGTATATTTTAATAATAAAATAATGGAGTGGATAATTCTGTACATTTACGATATTGAAAAAATACGAACTACTATTAAATTTTTTTAGGACTTTAATATAAGGCCTGGGAAATAAATTATAATGAATAACTTAATTTTATAATTGCGAAATTTTAATTTTAAATTGACCACCTAGGTTGGGAAAAGGAGGGAAGGGGAAACTTTTTTTTCAATAACAACCATTTTTTCCGAATACCGTGATATACATAATAAAGTGTTGAGTTATTTGGAATAATCCGGACCTATCCCCTGCATAGTATTAAGAAAGTTTGAAACCAAAGCCATCAAAATACTTTTGTTTTCAGTTTATTACAGATTATCGAATGAACTGTTGTCAAATAGTACCTTACGATCCATCGCCATCTTCGCGTCGTGACGTCACGTCACTGTGATTCCAGTCCGAGGCTATCAAGGTCGAGGCCTGCCAGGTTTGTTATATTTGGTGAAACCGGTTCATGGGAAGCCTTCATTTCACAGACGAGAGAGCCACACCCGAAGTTCCCCAAGTTCATGCTCTCTTTTTTTTCTTCCGTTCTATCTCATTGTATAAACCGGTGTGGCATTAAATTTTGTGGTCGATTAGGATAGGTTAGCTACATTATAAATACTTTAAAACATTGTGGATGGTTGGTTATATTAGGTAAGTATAGCTACATTAAAAATACTGTAAAATCATTTTATGGTTGCTTAGCAAATAACTTTTTAATGTGTAGCTATCCAGGGCTAGGGAAACCGTTTACATGATTTCACAGTATCTTTAATGTAGCTATCCTATAACCAAATCAACCGTCCACAACGTTTTAAAGTATTATTATAATGCAGCTAACCTAACCTAATTGACCATTAGTTATCATGAGTTACAATGTTTGGCTCTCTCGTCTGCGAAAAGAAGAAGGCTTCCCTCGGTCCATTGTCACTGCGCAAGGCTGCCAACCTGCTGGGGCTGTCTGGAGAGCCTGTTTTTCCCGCCGTCGGAGCGGGTCCGCATGCCCGGTGGTAGACATGCCTGTTGTGACGGCACCCGCCGACCTGGCTTGTTGCTGGCTCGCTTGTTGCCTGCTGCCGAGTCTCCCTCCTGACCTGCTGGCACACGGGCGCAGCTCTTGCCACGGAGTCAGACACGTCGCTGCCATGATGGCGAGAGTCGCATATTTGGATTGTCTCTTTCAGGAGTGTTTCGTGGGATGTAGGTCTATGAATATGTGCCAACCTCAATCGGTAAAGACAGGAAACCAGTGGCGTAGCCAGGATTTGTGTATGCGGGGGTGTTAAGAAGCATGCCCCCCTCCCCGTGTTGATGCGGGTGGTCCGGGGGTCCTCCCCCGGGAAAATTAGGATTTTAAGGTGTAAAATAGTGCTATTTGAGTAGTTTTCGGTACCTACTTAAATTTAATTATTATTATGGTAAAAATTTTATTATTTTTAATATGAAATTTGTTTGAGTGATGAATAAGAAATTAATTAAAGATTGGGTGCTAAGGGGGGGGGGGGGTTGAAACCATAACCCCCCCCCCCCCTCCTGGGTACGCCACTGCAGGAAACAAAAATGCCAATAACTAACACTGAGCCGACAGTAGGTTTTCTCGGCCATCAAGATTTGAACTGTGCACCGAGAAAAATGGAGTTCTCTCAGTGATTTGTGTGTGTCCCTTTCCCCCTCCTTTCCGCCTACCACTTCTTTCACACACTATCGTGAGAGTTGTAATCTTGGTAGGAGCGAGTTTGACAGTTGCTACAGAGTAGTCTATGATAACTTATTTTAAATACAACTGTACTGTATATTAATTACCCTTCGGTATTCTCGTTAAAACTGTAGAGATTTTTGATGACCAGACAAAAAAAAAAACACTAATTGGTAGGGACAAGATTTACATGGCGAATTGTGAGAAAACCGAAATACACCGAAAAGCACGCCATGACACTGAATAATGCCGAAATGTAAGTCGACACACCATAAAGCACAATCGAAATGCAAGTTAAACCGTGGAATTAAGTAGAATGTAACCAAAACCAAATTCGAATCACGAAAAAAAACTTTTAATGTTTGTAATTAAAGGATTCTCATTATTTCCGGACAAGATTTGTACCGAAGTGCATGGATAAGAAAAATTAATAAAATATGTTTAGTGTGCATCTCTTACTGAATCACTTACAAACCACAAATTCTCGCCTATTTATTATTATTGTTTGAATGTATATGTTTTAGACCAATTCAACGCTAATTATTTAATTGTAAAAATGCACAATAAAAATTGTATCACTATTTTGGCACAGTAAGTATTCCAAAACAACTTTTATAAAAACAATAACATCGAACTCCAGCATTTTAAAAACTAAATTGGACTACAAATAAAAAAAATATCTTTTCATGCTAATTGAGCATGACCTTGGTTCTAAACGTGCTAGATATGAGCTTTCTTGAACTAACTCCGGCAGAGACAGTTCACCTCGCTCAGGAATGCACAACCAGTCTCTCATGCTATATTTTGCATCGAGTACTTTGCTATAGGGAATGCTTCCCCTACATACGCGCAGTTAACGGAAAGAATTTAATGTTCTTTTTTCATTCCTGAGCATGTGTGTTATTAGTCATGTGACCGGCAGCGAATACCAATGCCCTCGCATACGTTTGGCATTGGACGATGCTAGCCTCTCTCAAGTCTTCACCTAACAGCAGTAAAGGTCGGATGCATTTACGCACTCCAGGAAACTCGTACGTAGTTTGTTTGCATTCACGGATCTCAATTCTGTTTGAAATTTAATTTTATTAACCGTTTTTTGTTTATTCCCATGGGCTGACCACATCCAGTTTTTTTTTTTTTTTTATGTTCTCCAGACAATGCTGCTACACAATATTCCGAAAAAACAGAATTACAAGAGCAAATAAATTTAATTTTTACTGTGTTTAATTCTGATTTCCAGTAAATATAATTTAAATCATTTGTCCTGAATATTCATTTGGAATAAAACTTTATTATACGTATGTAAAAAGATAATATGCAAAAAATATAAACCAGTATTTAATTACAAAAAATACAGCATACAGACATTTGTAACATTAAAAATAAAATAAAAAATATAAAAAGTGATACTCCCTGGTGCAAAAAATATCTGAGAATAACACTTGCTAACAATCTAAAAACTTATAATCTTATTTAATTACAAATCTTACTATAAATATTGAGAAAATTTAAATTATTTTCTTTGGAAAATAAAAGGCTATTTGTTTAAGGTACACCATATATATATTTATATATATATGTGTGTGTATATATATATTTTTTTGTGTGTGTGATGGTGTGCGTATGATAGTGTGTGATGGTGTGTGTGTGTAATTGTGTGTGTGTGTAATGTATTCGTGTACAGAGGCAAATCAGTTTAATTTCGCATACTCACCAGAGTGATTCAGTATTCAACCTACAAACTATGCTTGCAAGTTCATCACCAAAAAAATTATTTTAAAACTACTTATATACTAAAGTGTTTCCCAAGGACTTTTAAGATGGATCATATCAGAAAAATCTATGTCAGATACAAATATAAACCTAATTTTTTTAATAACAACAGCGATAAATTTTAGAGTAGTAATAAAATTTTGATTTATTTAATAGTACACAGATGGTCAATGACAAATCTTAAATAATTTATCTATCACGTGCAATAAATAGTGATTCAGCACCTATTTCCGTGACGTATACCAACCTTGATAAGCACTGGTGTGCGTTTTCATGCGGAATGAAATAATACTAATCGGAGGATGATTTTCACTAAACGAATTCCGAAGTGAGAAGTTAAAACTTCTACTCTAATTGTGATTGAAAGGAAGATAGTTGTGTATTTCAGAGGGACTCTACAGAGCAGCGAGAGTGTAACAATTAGAAAACAAGCGGCAAGGACACCCGAGGAGAATACGTTTACTCGTGACGGTTTTTCCTCGTGGAGGGGGAAACTTTAAAGAGGTGGGGGCGATAGTAAGTATTTTGAAAAAGAAGAAGTAAAACCCGTTCAGAGGTTTCCTCGTGGTTTTAGTGCAGCGAAGAGAGCGGGCCGGATAATGTGGCAGCTCGTGGTATCGGGTGTGCTGATCGCGCTGGCCGTCAGTTGGGTTCGGTTCCGCCTGGGTCGGTACTACCGGCTGCTGTCGAGGGTACCCGGGCAGAAAGGACTGCCCCTGCTGGGAAACACCGTCAGCATCAACAGCAACATCGACAGGATCCTGCACTACATCTGGGATCAGCTGCGTGAGTACGGACCCACGGCGTGCGTGTGGGTGGGACCATACACAGTCGTCGGGCTGTCAGACCCGCGCGACGTCGAGATAGTGCTGAACAAGACCGCGACTCTCTCCAAGTCGATGCCCTACAAAGTCCCTCAACTCTTCCTGGGATACGGCTTGCTGACGGCTGCGAGAGATGACTGGAGAAGATATCACAAAATAATGAGTCCCGCTTTTAAAAACCTAACGCTGCAGAGCTTCCTCCCAGCATTCAACGAAAAGAGTGGTGTCCTTGTAGATGTACTCAAAAGGCATCAAGATGGTTCTAGTTTCGATGTTTTGACATACATGAATATGTGTACGCTAGACATCATCACCGACACCAGCTTAGGCGTAAACATGAACATCTTAAAAAATAATAGAGTGGATTTAGTAGAAGGTTTAAAAAATGCCGAAGATATGGTATTTTATGCAACGGCTCAACCATGGTTATGGATCCCATGGATCATGAAAACCACATCGTCATACAAGAAAATGGTGAATGGTATCAAAGTGCTATGGGATTTCGCAGGAAATATTATTGACCAAAAGTTATCTAACGACATCACCGTGAATGGAAGTCGTGATAAAGAATGCGCGAAAGAAAGTGATCAATTGTTAGACATAAAAACTAAGCGTATGGGTTTCTTAGATCATGTGGTATCACTTATGAAAACTCAGTCTACTTTACTGACCAAAACTGAACTCAGAGACAACACCATGACGGTTATTGTTGGCGGGACTGACACCGCGGCAACTGTCATGTCAGCTGCTCTGAAACTACTGGGCCTTCACCAGGACGTGCAGAGGAAAGTCGTGGAGGAACTTGAGCACATATTCGGCGATGACATCCACCGGGAGGTGACGGCTGAAGACTTGACGCAGATGGTGTACCTTGAACAAGTGATCAACGAGACCTTGAGATTGTACCCACCACTGCCAATAGTTAGCAGAGTAGTCGAAGAGGAGGTGGACATTACAGGTTACACTCTTCCTAAAGGCACCATAATACTGATGTCGCCTTTTATCACACAAAGAGACGCTTCTAACTTCCCTGATCCTGACAAGTTCGATCCCGATCGCTTCAGCTCCGAGAACAGCATTGGCCGGCACCCTTACAGCTTCATCCCCTTCTTGGGAGGACGGAGGATGTGCATCGGGAAGAAGTACGCCTACATGCAGATGAAGACTATCCTGTCCGCTGTGCTGCGCAACTACCGAGTTCTGCCTTGCGGCTCCAGAGAAGATATGGAGAAAGTGCAGTTTCGTTTAACCCTTCACATTATTCCTGGTTTGAAAATAAAACTTACCGCGAAATAATACTTCACTGTTATTATACTCTAACTTTAAATGTTTATAATTATTGCTTCAAGCATGTAACATGTTATGCAACTTATCCTTCAAAGGTAAGAAAGATTCGTGACACTTGAGTTAAGGTTCACTTAATTGTTTCTATATTGGTATAGCTAATTCTTATGCATTGCCTATATGCCCATCTGTCGAGACTGTTTATTAAAAAAAAATTTCTTAGACATATGCTTTAAAATGATCAGTAAGGAATTTCATTAATTTCATAAATCATTAATTTTTTACTATAATCTTTATTCAATATAGTTTTGTTTTTAGAAGAAATATTAATTCCATTAACTTCATAATGTAAATTAAACTTATGCTTTAAATTTTAACATGGATTAATAGAAGCAATTCAAATAAAATAAGAGTAAAAATCGGAAGAAAAAAAACATGTAATTCAACTACGTTACGTCCAAATAACTGCCTACATGTATATGCTAATAATAAAATAATTCAATGGAAAATTCTGTACATTTATAATATTAAAAAAATACGATTTACTATTAAAATTATTTAGGGCTGAAATATAAGGCTTGAATTCTACCTATCTAATAGAGCATGAGAGAATTAAATTATAATGAATAACATAGGTAATTTAAAAATTGGAATTTTAATTTTTTTATTTGAACACCTAGGAGGTGTAAAGGAGGGAGGGGAAGATTTTGATTTTGTTAGGGCCGGTTTTATGACCCCCGGCTAAAGTTCCGGCTAAAACTTAACCGCAGGCTAGCTCTTATTTAGGTTTTATGACTCCCTGTTAACGTCTACCTTCCAGTTAAAGTCCCGGCTAACCTAGCGGGTGGATGAACCGGCCGCTAGCTGCTTAACCTGAGGCTAAGCAACAGAAAATAAAATGGCGAGATATCAGACGAGGTTAGTTTTTGATAGTGATGATGACTATTTGAGGAATTCTATTGAATGCAGGATGCGATGGAATAATTTAAATAAATATAAAATGCTTCGCCGTATTCGTCAAAGTTTTATTAAAAATTACATGGCATGAAAGTGTAGTGACGCTCTTCTATTCTCGTTGAGTCGTGTATTATTATTTGACTTTAATTGATCACGAAGTACATAAACGTATGCAATGTATATAAACTTAAATGTTCCTGCTTAAGTATATGTGTAAATAAGTGAATTTTAAAATTGCAAAACGAGGGTTATTATTACCTATAAAATGCGTGTTTTCGTGGAAGTTGTATCTGTGAATTTTTATTCGTAATACAGAGGACATATGCCGGGAATGAAATGCACTTCATACGACTTCAGACGTGGTTCTAATTCAATGAATACAATTGAATGTGAAAAAAATGTTACCCAATTATCTCTTCCCTATCTTACAAACCTTTAGGTACTTATTATCTACCTGCCACGCAAGTGCAAAACGAAAACAGCACTGTAATTATTCTGTTTCCCGTATCCAAGTTTATCCCTTGATCCTATCGACGTGACCCTTTATATGTTGGTCTTGTTTTATATTAGACTTGCTGTTTTAATTTAGAATGTTGAAAAATCCTGTACATAACTCAAAATACCTAACATATCACGATACAAACAAATTATGTCAGGTCTTGTAAAAATGTATTTCTTTCGTATACATTTTACAATCATAATTATTTCCCCAGTGAATATGTCTATTAAAACAGCAAGCATCCTACACCACAAACTAATTCCATCAGGATCGAATTAATTTGGATACGTGATACGAAACTATTAGTACAAAAATGAAACCTACACCAGTGAAATGAAAATCGACAAGTATTTTCCAGAAACAGGGTCTATATTATTTGATTATGAAATAAATTTATGAAAGAAATAAGTGTTCTCTAGAAAAAATGTCATCCCTATTAATTTGTTTGTATAGAATTACTTCGTTAGTTTTGGCTTAATATATAACCTAACAAAATCATGAGTTTCAATACAAGAGTAAATTTGAAAACACACGGTTTTGAATCGTAAATTGTAATTTTATGGTTTAATACAAAGCAGGTTTGACGTCGAAGTAGTTTTTGGTTAATTTAATTATATCTGTTGCAAGATAAAGTTCGCGGCATATTTCTTTACTGCAGCTGTAAACATTCCGAATCACAGTACAAACAAACAGCTGACTAACATTCTACCAGAAAAAAAACTGTCTTGCAACAAAAGTTACCAAATTCTGGTTTATTTCATTACCAACACACCCATTATTACACCACACGCTTCGTCAGGTTCCGGTTAGCCAACCGCAGGCTAAGTATGGGTCATAATACACCCCTCGTTCGTTAACCGGAGGCTAGCCCAACCAGAAGGCTAGCTAACCTGAAGATTTAGCCGGAGGTCATAATACCGGCCCTCAATAACCATTTTTCCGAAGCTAATAAAGCAAAGTATAAACTATTGGGTAAGAACAATAAACACTTATTATATATCAAATCCTTTTCACTATTTATCTCAAATTTCAGACCTAATTGAATAAATGGGTTTTTAATATATTTTTATAATTAGATATTTTAATAAATTCTACCAAGCAAATCTAGCAAAATTAAAATATTTGGAATACATGATAGTAAAAACATTTGAAAAATCCCAATTTAAATTTATATTTTCGAATTTTTATCCCCAAAGGGTTTTAAAGGGGGTAATGTGTTTTATGGTAAAATATCATAACTCCGAAGCCACTAAAACGGATGTTAGGATATTGGGTATGAATAATTCAACACTACCCAAAAACTTTACAATCATGTATTCTTTCATCATCATTTGGTGGTCTAGCGGATAAAAAGTGCAGGAAGATGTTGATGGACCCTAGAACACAAGAAGAGATAAAGCATATATTGGCACCCACTGATTGCAGGCCGTTTAAGTAAATATTTAAATTTGTTTAAGGCCTAAGCCTGTATGCCTAAACATGCTCAATATCAACCATGCGAAAAGCACCGCATGCAATCGTGTGCTTTCTGTGGGGGAATTGGCCATGATTGCAGCAATGGGCACTGTGACTCACCCCCTATCTTAACTTTAAACTATACTTAGCTAAGTGCCTGACGTATTAAATTTTTATTTACATTGCATTGAGTAACCAACATCGCTTCAGCGAAGAAAAGAAAGCAGAAAACCATGTTGAACTGGTAAACGATATGCTTAACATTTTGAAATCACTTTGGTGCAACATGAGTATTTAGCAGTGGCGGCTGGTGCCTTTTGAAAATGGGGGTTCACAGCATTAGGCTCTTTTTATAAAGAATCACAGAACCCACCCCCCCCCCCCCCCCTATTTTTTGAAGCGGGTGGTCCGGACGTGATCAAAAAGGCATACCGCAGAATAATATGTTGTGAAAGAAAAGCTCTCCTTTACTTGATTAGTAATCACATCACATACTACCTTGGCTGCAACAGTTCTATTTACATGAACATCTTCCACTTTCTTTTTTTTAGGATGCTGCTCTGGCACCGACATTTCAGTTCGCATTCTCACTTTATCCATATTCTCTCTTTCTTTCTCAAATGAAAGTCGAAAACTGTTAACATGTTTCCTGACTTTATCGGCATCGATGCTCCTTTTTTGTAGCTGATTAAACAAAATGTCTACGTGCTGCATTATATTGTGAAAAACTGTCAGCCAAAATACAAACACTGGATCATTCAACATACGCCGAATAGCTCCCGACTGATTGATTGTTGTTGACTGCTTGCATGACGACTCAATTTTTTTCATGCATTCAATCGGTTGTTTTCTGTACTCGTACTAAGGTGCCCTTGACGTCGTCCAGCCGAAGGCCACCCAAAGCCCGACCTACACCCTCCAGTATCCGACCCCGCGAACGAAACGCACCCCCAGCCATGGCCCACCCGAGTCAGGCGAGCCCCCGATACCAAGGTAGAACCAAGGGCAGTGTCTAATTAATTAAACACCTCGACCCCCATTCATTAACAATCAAACATAATTTAATAGTAACTCCACTATTAATTAAAACCCCCGCCCAAGGAAGGTGCGACGCAGGAGTGTCCGAGTCACGTGTGAACTTACCGTAATAAGTTTGTGAGTGCCTCCTTTGCGGCCTTCAGCCTAAATTAATTTTAGTGTTGTGTTAACATAAGTAATGTTAAAGTTGGAACAAAGAAATAAAAGGCTTTCTACAAACTTCTGACGACTGTTTTATTTCAGACATTGCAACCACGTTGTAATGCATGCCGCCATCTTTTCACACACACACCAGACATAAAAAAATGCTAGAATAATATTGCCAACTGTCAACACACATTTCCAGACTTACATTAATATAACAAAATTGCTCTATCTAGCACTCTCCCTCAATTTTGCAATACCTAGCCCCTCAATGCATTTGAATAATTTACTGTGAGGTAGAGCTTTGGTCAAACAATCTGCATATTGCTGAGAGGTTTCAACATAGCATAATCTCAAAATTTTCTTCTCCATCACCAGATATTTTACGAAATGGAACTTTACAGAAATGTGCTTTGATCTCTTGGTCTCAAAGGTTTTGCACATTTTGATACAGGACTGATTGTCTTCATAAATCACAATACCCATTTCTGGGAGGTGAAGAATATCACTCATGAGATTTCGAACATACAAACATTCACTGGCTGAGTTTGCAAGGGCAACATATTCAGCCTCAGTGCTAGAGAGGCTCACACAATTTTGCTTCTTGCTCCTCCAAAAAACATTATTACCAAAAACCTTAACAAAAAAAACAGATATACTCTTACGGTCACAAGTGTCATTAGCAAAATCTGCATCAACATAGGATTCTATAATATCATTATCATCACATCTGCAATAACAAAGACAGTAATCTTTAGTTTCGTTAATGTATCTCAGTACATTCTTTAGATGCCTAAAGTGAGTCTCATTATAACAATTTTGAAACTTACCAAAATAAGTGATGACAAAACATATGTCTGGTCGACTTCCTAACATAACGTACATGAGCGAGCCTAGTAACTCTTTATATGGTAGTTCTACTTTACATTGGATTTAAATTCAACTTGGGTTCCATGGGGATGTTTGAGATTTTACTATTGTGCATATCAAATCTGTGTAAAATTTTGTCAATTAGTTTCTTTTGACTTATTTGGATCAGACCCCTTTCAACAATTATTTCCAAACCCAAAAAATTAAAAAACCCTGTGTTGTTATGCATCTCCCTCATTTCAAATTCTTTCTTTAAATCCTCTTTGAGATGACTTATTTTTAATTTACTGTCAGAAAGAATCAACAGATCATCCACATATACAATTAAAAACCAATCATCTTGCATAAAGATGCATGGATCTACAACATTCCTTTTAAAACCCAAATATATTAGTACATCTTTCAACCTATTGTACCAACATTGTGAGGACTCTTTGAGACCATACAGAGATTTCAATAACTTACATACAAGGTTCCCATCTTGGTCCTCCATCTTCACAGTAACACCCTCTGGAATCTTCATATAAACTGGTTGTTTTAACTCACCATATAAAAATGCACACTTAACATCCAGTTGATCGATGCACCATTCTTTCTGGACCGCCGTGGAGAGTAGACACCTCAGAGATGTCAGGCGAGCAACTGGTGTATAAACTTCTTCTTCAGGCTTTGATTGTTGGAAAAATCCTCTTGCAACAAGTCTTACCTTCTTTATCTTCTCACCTAAAATCTCATTTTCCGTAAAAACCCTTTTTGAGTCAATGATGTTGTCTCCTGATGGTTCCGGAACCAATTCCCACACATTATTTTTCTTTAGGGTGTTGAGTTCCTCATCTATGGCTGCTTGCCATCCGGATTCCAATGCATCTTGAAATGTGTTAGGTAGTTCTGATGGTAGGAGTCCTGTTGACAACGAAGTTATCAAACTCGTGTCAAAATCTTGCAACCTTTCTAGAGGTCTTACTTTTCGATGGCTCTTTCTTGGTACATTGACGTGAATCAAATTTTCATCTTCTTCAGGAAATCCAAAAAAAAATCATCCTCGGGTTCTTCTTCAAAAGTTGGGTTGTCCTCATCATCGTTTTGTCCAGAATAGTCAAGAATGGAAACTCTGGACGACTGGGGTTGACTCATGACATGGTTAGGTTCTTGAACTTCCCTAAATTTAACACTACATGCTGTAATGATTCTACCCTTACTCTCATCCCACAATATATAACCATTACTAGTGTAACCCATCATTATTAATAGCCTTGATTGCGGGTCAAGTTTAGCCTTGACTTCTTCCTTTGGAACATGGGCATAGGCTACTGACCCAAATACTCTTATCCTGCTCAGATCATTGTAGCTGTACCAAATATCTGCAGGACATCCCTCTTTCAAAGTTGACGTGGGTGTTCTGTGCAGTGTGTATGTTGCTGCATAAATGGATTCTCCCCAAAATTTATTTTCAACCTTGGAATCCAATAGCATGCATCTGGCAGAATCTAATAATGTTCTGTTAAAACGTTCACTCACGCCATTCAGCTCAGGATTTCTAGGCACTGTATATTCTACTTGGATACCCTTCAATTTGCAAAAGTCAGTAAACTGCCCAGAGCTATATTTACCTCCATTGTCACAACGAAGCCTTGATATTCTGGTCTCAAATCTAGCTGACACCATTGCCTCATGCTCCCTGAATTTTTCAAGAACTTCTGACTTATGAGAGAGCAGATAAACCATGGAAAAATGGGAAAAATGATCTATGAATGTCACAATGTATCGTTTAGAGTCATAAGTCGGGGGACAGATTGGTCCAATTACATCTGAAGAAACAACTTCAAGAATTCTGCTGGGTTTCTTCTCTGGAGGTAGGCTTTTGAAGCTTTTCCTAGTTTGTTTGCCCTTAACACAAATCTCACAAAAACTTTTCGAGGGAAAGTACGATGAATGAGACATTCTTCTGTGCACAAGATTTGCATTATTGGTCAACAATACAATGTTCTCATCGATTTTGAATTTGATCACTTAGAGATTGCCAATCAAACTTCCAGACACCAAAACATCGAAGCCCTTATTCAATATTTTTACTTCTGCATTTTCGAATAGTACTCTAAATCCATTTTCCTCAATTCTTTTAACTGACAGCAAGTTATATTCTAAGTTATCACATACCAGAACGTCCTTTATAGTGACAGGCTTACCTTTATAAGTAGCCAGTTGTATGGTCCCACTTTTCAGTGCTTTGAGATGAGTACCACTTTTAGCCACTGCTATGTTTGAATTCACTTTCTGTGTATCCTTTAAAAGCTCTTCGAGTTTCTTGTTTATCAAATGATTAGTAGCACCAGAGTCCACAATGAAAGAGATCGCTGAACTGTCCGACATGAGACACTGACTCTGTACATTTTGCTCATGTTCATTAGCCATCACAAAAGTCACTTCACCATTATTCTCACGCACCTTATGGTTACTCTTATAGTTACCGCTTTGTTTTCCCCCAGTTAATCTACACTCACTTTTCTTATGACCTTTGCATCCACAAGTGTAGCAATTAAATTTGAATGGCACTTTACCTTGGTTTCTGAAACTATCACCATTTGTGTCCATATCCTTCCGCATGTTCCTACCGAATATTTTCTTTGAGTTAAATGCCACCACTTTCTCTTCACTGTTTACCTTTTCCTTTTTATGTAATTCTTCCTGGAGTAGAGCGTTCTTCACATAATTTAAGTTAACATCTTCCGAATTCTTACTAAAAGCAATGTCAATGGCACGAGTCACAGCGTCGTAGGTTTCCGGCATAGAAGAGAGTAGGAGAGTCATGACTTCAGCATCCGACATATTACCACCCGAGCTTTTAATCTCGTTTACCGTATTTTCAAATGTATTGATAAAGTCTTTCAAGTTTCCTGACTTAAACTGAAATGTTCTTAGTTTTCTCTGTAGATCGACTTGTCGGCTTATTCCTTTCTTGATGTAGGTGGAATCCAACATATCCATTATTTCCTTGGCTGTGGATTTATCCATGACTGACTCCAACACATTGTCCGCCAAACACTGTGTAATGATATTCCTTGCCTTCACATCGTTCAACTTAACGACGTCCAAATATTTACCTTCTGAAGGTGGTTTCTGTATGAGAACTTCTACTACACAGGATTGCTCCAGTACCAGCTTGATCCTGTGTTTCCAGAAGGTGTAGACTGTCCCTTCAAACTGCTTTATGTTTCCAGTCTGTTGTAACGGCGTCGCCATTGTGCCGATAACTTCTTACAATCCTCTTAGACACCGAGTTCCGTTTCTGATAGTTGTAGCTATCGTTTCTTAAGCCAATACTGGGCCCATAACCTGTTAAAGTTGGAACAAAGAAATAAAAGGCTTTCTACAGACTTCTGATGACTGTTTTATTTCAGACATTGCAACCACGTTGTAATGCATGCCGCCATCTTTTCACACACACACTCCAGACATAAAAAAAATGCTAGAACAACATTGCCAACTGTCAACACACATTTCCAGACTTACATTAATATAACAAAATTGCTCTATCTAACAAGTAACACCTCCCGTTTTTTTATGTATAACTAGCCACTGGAGCAGTCAGCAAGCGACGAACAGTCTCTGGTGGTACTCTTAACATTTAAACTTAATTTATGTAAATTAATTAACCATAATTATTAAAGAGCATTTGCCATTCAGATTAATTAGGAATAATTAATGTATGTATTTAGAGCTGCTCTCAGCTTATTATTAAAATAATTTCCGAATAACTAAACGTTAGCAACTTTGGCGCGAGAGAACGCTGAGACCTTCCCTTGCGCCAAGGGCAAACGCCAATACCGAGCGACTCGCGGACCAGGGCGGACGTGCGTTCCACAGGGACAGTGGCGTAGCCAGGATTTGTGTATGGGGGGTGTTAAGAAGCATGCCCCCCCCCCCTGTATTAAAGCGGGGTGGGTCCGGGGGTCCTCCCCCGGGAAAATTTGGATTTTAAGGTGTAAAATAGTGCTATTTTAGCAGTTTTAGGTTCTTAAATTTAAATATTGTAATGGTAACAATTTTATTAATTTTAATATGAAATTTGTTTGAGTGATGAATAAGAAATTAATTAAAGATTTAGTGCTGGGAGGGGGGGGGTTGAACCCCAAGAACCCCTCCCTAGCTACGCCCCTGCACGGGGAGCCATCATCCTTTGTCCACACCGAACAATACTTCTGGTAATTATAGTCATACAACCCAAACCTATTTTCTTCGTTTACGTTAACTCCTCATGCGTCCCCGGTCCTTTTACGGTGTAGGGCCTAACCCAGCCGCTTAACTTTAAACTCCCCGCACGAGACATTACACGGGGTAGTTCACCTTACGGCACGGGCCGACTCCCACTGCCAATGAACTTTTATTCAACATCGAGTGCACAGGTGCCGACGCAACTACGTGTAAACTTTGTATTTAATTTAACTGTGGGCTGCGGTTCACACAGGTGAATACGGGCGCCGCCAAATTAGCAATTATCGGGATTGGCCGCCTCCAATCAAATTCCCCCTTAACCTCGGCTGGGGTGAGGGCTTAACTAGCGACAGTGCGTCAGAGCACTCATATTGAATCAAGTGTAATTTTGTAGGGTAATTCCTTGTACGCCGTACAAGTGTAATGTAAGTGTAATTTGCGACTGTAATCGTTCACCTGATTAAACGACTACTCCACACCCTCCGTGCGCGACGTGTCAGCGACAGTAAAATCTCGAGTTCGTGTTTGTTATTGTATTGAGCTTCCCTACCCCAGCTAGGAATCAGTGTATTATGCTGCACAGGACCTGTGATGTGATACCAGCTAGGGGCCCCTCCAACCACAAACTTCGCCGACGGTCCTAGCGGGCCACGCAGGGGCAACGCACCCACGAAATCCAAATTTGGTTAGATGCTGAGCTAACCTGGCGCCCTCCCGGAACACAATTTCATTAAGAGCCAGTTTCCCGCTAGAATACACGCCCGGTCTCGAACACGAGAACCCGGACGACGGCATGCTATTTACACTGCCGCCTGGGCCATTTTCCTGAAAATTTAGGAGACAATAAGTGAAGAGCAAGATGAAAGATTTCATCAAGATATTAAAATTATGTATCATCAAGGAAGATAGGATACGCACATGGTGGTAGATTATTGCTGGAGTTTAAAAAGGGACTGTTCCAAGATATATTCAAGAAGTTCACGAAAAAAAAACTTCCGAAGTGTTGATTGACTTATTGGTTCCATCGATGATTTGGTACTATCTTTGTGTGTGTGTGTGTGTGTGTGTGTATATATATATATATATATTGACGTCGACCCAAGTGTCTCCTCGGCTCCCTCAGGCCGTTATGCCTCGTCAACGTCCTCCCTGTGTGTCCTCAGTGGAGTGCGACGGCCAGGGACGCACCCGCGTGCGCCCTAGCATGCCAGTGAGGGTTATGTCTGTGTATATATATTTGCAAACGATCAAGGGTCTTAAATGTAAATAACTTATTTATTCATTAATATCTCGTGTATGTCTTTGTAAATAATTCAATAACTGTTCTGAAGGGTTTCGCCGTAGTATGTAATCGCAGCCTGGCGCGCCGCGGGACGGAGCTCTCTCCCACGCCGGCCGATTTCCCCTCCCTCCCCGCCACCCGCGGGCGCCGGCCCGCGGGCGAGCGGGGAGAGTCAGTCGCGTCCTGGTCTCGAGCGGAGACAGACGTGTTCGTTGCTCCGCGAGCCGCGCACGTTGCGCTCGGGATTGAACGTTCGCTCAGTCCGCAGTCGGTCACGGCAGCTGAGCTGCCACCGCGAATCAGCTTAGCATTGTTAACTTACGAGTCATCGGGAGACGTGTCTAGCGGGCAGTTTCTACAACGCGAACGTGGTGCTACGAGTCTCTGACCTTTCGCCGTCCACCGAACATTACGTAACGGGCCGCGTATGTACAGCGCTCCGTCTTCGGGCCCTCTCTCACTGGGTCAGCCTAGCATTAATAAACTTTACGATTCGCGCCGAAACGTATTTGAGAACCGCCCCGTCATCAGGGAGTCCGTGTCGCCGTGGTAGGGCACTTGTTCCGCGACGGTTCCGCCAGGCTGCGGCAGGACTTTATAAGCGTTAATAAAAGACGGCTCGTGAAATTCGTTAATGCCGTGTTCTGCTTGCGACAACCTACCAACATTCCTCACAATCACTTCACTCTCCCTCCAGGTCCCGCCTTTCCCGGTCCCGGCCACGTTGGCCTGGACCCACACCTCTCCGACGAGGGCAGTACGGGCATAACAGGACATTTATTTCAACGGGAAAACGGGGACCAGAAGCCGAGGGACGTCATTTGGCGCCCAACGTGGGGCCGTAAGCATACGCAAGCGCACGCAAGCGCGCAGAAGCAGGATAGGACGGAAGCAGGTGCGACCGCGCGGCGTGGGAGCGGCGCGAACTCGAGACGGCGCGCCGGCGCGCCGGCGGGAGATAACGCAGCGCGGGAACGGCGCGAACACGAGACGTTTCGGCGAGAGATACCGCGGCGTGAGAGCGACGCGAACTCGAGACGTTCGGCGTAAGATAACGCGACGTGGGAGCGGTGTGAACCGGAGACGGCGGGCGACGCGACAAGGATCGGTGGCGCGACAGATAACGTGTCGTGGGAGCGCCACGAACCTGAGATCGCGACGCAGCAGGGATCTTCGGTTCAAGATAACGCCGCGAGAGGAAGACACGGACTGAATTACCGAACAGAGACACTCCCGATAAACATGGACGACTTCCAGGAAGCGTACGAGACATGGGCGGAAGCAGACTTTCCGGAGCCCGGCGAGTGCTGCGAGCACTTCGCAGATTACGAGTGCGGTTTCTGCTTTGAGTACCGGGCGTATGGTAGGACAATGTGCGGTGCGGACTCGTGCCCCGGCGGGACATCGGATGGGCGGATCTGCGGGACGTGCGGGAATCTGTGGCACAGGGAGTGTTCACAACTGGTCGCGCGAGAAGAGGAATGGACGTCCTGCTTTACGTGTGACCAGTGCCGAGCGAAACTGGGCGTGGGTGGTGCCGCAAGTGTCTCGACCGCGAAGGTCGAGTGGTCACACTGGGCGGGCGCCATCACGCTGCAGGAGTCGGCGATACTCCCAACGCCACTGCAACCAACGCCACTGCAACCGACGCTGCCGCCGACGCTGCCCACGACACCGCCGCCGACGCTGCCTCCGACACCGCCTCCAACGCAGCCCCCGCCCTATGAGGTGGAGACACCGAGCAGGACATCGCTGAAGACGGAGGAAGCCGCGCCCGTCCAGCCCCTGTGGTACGACTGGCACGCGACGTCCGGGTGGATACGGCAGGCCGACTCAGACGCGCCGCCCCTGACGCCGCCGCCCCCAACTGCCATAGGGGCTCACGAGGGGCCTACGCGGTGCGAACCGGCTGTGCTGACACAACCGATCTGCACACACGAGGGCGTGCCGCGACCACTGTCACGTGGGCAACCTTTGATGCGACGCCGCCGCCTGATGCTGCGGGCGACGCGGAAGGTGCCACGCATCCTCGGACTGTCACGTGGGCAACCTTTGACGCGACGCCGCCGCCCACTGCCGCGCGCGACGCGAAAGGTGCCACGCATCCTCGGACTGTCACATGGGCAACCTTTGACGCGACGCCGCCGCCCACTGCCGCGCGCGACGCGAAAGGTGCCACGCATCCTCGGACTGTCAAGTGTGCCACCTTTGACGCGACGCCGCCGCCTGTTGCTGCGGACGACGCGAAAGGTGCCACGCCCCCTCGGACTGTCAAGTGTGCCACCTTTGACGCGACGCCGCCGTCTGATGCTGCGGGCGACGCGAAAGGTGCCACGCCCCATCGGATTGTCAAGTGTGCCACCTTTGACGCGACGCCGCCGCCTGATGCTGCGGGCGACGCGAAAGGTGCCACGCCCCCTCGAAGTGTCAAGTGTGCCACCTTTGACGCGACGCCGCCGCCTGTTGCTGCGGGCGACGCGAAAGGTGCCACGCCCCTCCGGACTGTCACGTGGGCCACCTTTGACGCGACGCCGCCGCCTGCTGCCGCGCGCGACGCGAAAGGTGCCACGCCCCTTCGGACTATCACGTGGGCCGCCTTTGACGCGACGCCGCCGCCAGTTGCCGCGCGCGACGCGGAAGGTGCCACGCCCCCTCGGACTGTCAAGTGGGCCACCTTTGACGCGACGCCGCCGCCTGCTGCCGCGCGCGATGCGGAAGGTGCCACGCCCCCTCGGACTGTCAAGTGTGCCACCTTTGACGCGACGCCGCCGCCTGATGCTGCGGGCGACGCGAAAGGTGCCACGCCCCCTCGGACTGTCAAGTGTGCCACCTTTGACGCGACGCCGCCGCCTGATGCTGCGGGCGACGCGAAAGGTGCCACGCCCCCTCGGATTGTCAAGTGGGCCACCTGTGACGCGACGCCGCCGCCTGTTGCTGCGGGCGACGCGAAAGGTGCCACGCCACCTCGGATTGTCAAGTGGGCCACCTTTGACGCGCCGCCGCCGCCTGTTGCTGCGGGCGACGCGAAAGGTGCCACGCCCCTTCGAACCGTCACGTGGGCCACTTTTGACGCGACGTCGCCGCCTGCTGCCGCGCGCGTCGCGAAAGGTGCCACGCCCCTTCCATCTGTCACGAGGGTCCCGGACTCAGCAGGTCAGTTCTCCAGTGCCACGGCCCGGTGCTTCATGTCCATTTAATAAATGAGAGGCGTTGACGGACATAACGGCCTCGTCGGAGGGGGGGCATTTGACGTCGACCCAAGTGTCTCCTCGGCTCCCTCAGGCCGTTATGCCTCGTCAACGTCCTCCCTGTGTGTCCCCAGTGGAGTGCGACGGCCAGGGACGCACCCGCGTGCGCCCTAGCATGCCAGTGAGGGTTATGTCTGTGTATATATATTTGCAAACGATCAAGGGTCTTAAATGTAAATAACTTATTTATTCATTAATATCTCGTGTATGTCTTTGTAAATAATTCAATAACTTTCTGAAGGGTTTCGCCGTAGTATGTAATCGCAGCCTGGTGCGCCGCGGGACGGAGCTCTCTCCCACGCCGGCCGATTTCCCCTCCCTCCCCGCCACCCGCGGGCGCCGGCCCGCGGGCGAGCGGGGAGAGTCAGTCGCGTCCTGGTCTCGAGCGGAGACAGACGTGTTCGTTGCTCCGCGAGCCGCGCACGTTGCGCTCGGGATTGAACGTTCGCTCAGTCCGCAGTCGGTCACGGCAGCTGAGCTGCCACCGCGAATCAGCTTAGCATTGTTAACTTACGAGTCATCGGGAGACGTGTCTAGCGGGCAGTTTCTACAACGCGAACGTGGTGCTACGAGTCTCTGAACTTTTCGCCGTCCACGGAACATTACGTAACGGGCCGCGTATGTACAGCGCTCCGTCTTCGGGCCCTCTCTCACTGGGTCAGCCTAGCATTAATAAACTTTACGATTCGCGCCGAAACGTATTTGAGAACCGCCCCGTCATCAGGGAGTCCGTGTCGCCGTGGTAGGGCACTTGTTCCGCGACGGTACCGCCAGGCTGCGGCAGGACTTTATAAGCGTTAATAAAAGACGGCTCGTGAAATTCGTTAATGCCGTGTTCTGCTTGCGACAACCTACCAACATTCCTCACAATCACTTCACTCTCCCTCCAGGTCCCGCCTTTCCCGGTCCCGGCCACGTTGGCCTGGACCCACACCTCTCCGACGAGGGCAGTACGGGCATAACAGGACATTTATTTCAACGGGAAAACGGGGACCAGAAGCCGAGGGACGTCATTATATATATATATAATCAGGGGCGAAACCAGGGGGGGGGGGTTGTTAGGGGTTCAAACCACCCCCTCCTCCCCTAGTACCAAATCTTTAATTAATTTCTTATTCATAACTCAAATAAATTTCATATTAAAATTAATAAAATTTTGACCATTACAATATTTAAGTTCAAGTACCGAAAACTGCTAAAATATCACTATTTTACACCTTAAAATCCAAATTTTCCCGGGGGAGGACCCCCGGACCCCACACTTTAATACTGGGGGGGGGGGGGCGCATGCTTTTTAACACCCCCCATACACAAATCCTGTCTACGCCACTGTATATATTAGTTTATATTAATAATATCTGTATAGTATAGTGATATTTGTATAATATCATAATATTTGTGTAATTTAGAATAAAAATTTCATGTTTAATTTTTATATTTGATTCATGAAATCAACATAAAATAATGTAAAACATACAATTCACTAAAAACATTATACAGGTATTAGAAATTTGACCTACTAGGCAAAAACTATTGCAATATTGGAATTCAGAGTATAAAATTTATATGAAATCAGCTCCAAATATCCCGATACCAAATCTATTGTTGGCCTGTGTAATACTTAGTGTGCAAAAACGTGTATCACAGAAAGGTTTATTTTAACTTCTTTTTATACTTTGCATTTATTAAATTTACTCTACTATTCAATAATTATTGTTTCTAAAAACGTAATTCTTATCTAGGACTGCTTTGACTCTAGGCTTATTTGTTTCAGCGCTGACGCAATACTCTCAATCCTCTATAAACTATTGGTCTTGTCAATGTAGGATGAAATATCATATTTTTATGAACTATTACATTTTCCGTGTGAATTTATTATTAAAACAGTAATTTTCCACACCTAATTACTATTGTTTAAATTTTGGTTGTGTGCCGCTTACACATAAAAATGTTTATACGCACGGCCTGCCAGCCAATTAGAGGCCCATATCAATTCAAGTAAATTTTGATTGAACAGTTGAAAACCTTTTTCTTCTAAAATGGAATGATCGGAACTGGGTTACGTCTATATGAAGATAGGCGAAATTTGACAGTGCTAGCTGTAAATATGTAGTTTAGCGGTAAAATTGCTCCAAGGAGTGATTTTATGTAAGTAGAATTTCACCAAAGTATGATTCCGTAGTGTATGAGATGGTGTGGGAAGGGGATCATCTGTAGAGGTGTAAAAGTAACTAAAAAAAGCATACCTGTATGTATTCGTTACTATCGTATCGTTACTCGTTACTTCTGATATGTACCGCATAACATGCAACGAATCGAGTCGTATTGCGTACGCGTACAGTATAATAAATAGAATATATACAAATAACAATATTTGATAATTAACAGTTTTTGTTAACCAAGAAACAATTAAATCTCATTAGAGTGGCTTTATTATATTATCTCTTTTAAGATAATAAAAAAAAGTGAAAATTCGCGATAATAAAAAACCAAAACATACATATTTCTAATTTGTAAAAAATACTTTCTTACGTTGTTTCTGTTCCAATCTCAAACTTTGTCTACACACACAATACCTTTAATAAAGAGTAAAAATCTTGGACGACGAATTTCCAAATTATTATACTTTACTTAATAAAGAAACGTCGTTCTTTGTAACGTAAATTCATCAAATATGCGCGCGCATGCGTGAAACATACGAAGAATGCGAGTAACGAAATGCAGCTGTGTGTAACGTTTCGTTACTCGTATATAGACGGCGCACCCGTTACTCAGTAACGAATACATACGGTATGCTACAGCTCTAATCATCTGTAATGTGACGAGCAGACTGGAACAATGGACGGAGTTGAATGGGATGTGGCTGGATGTTTAAGAGACAAAGGTGGTTAGGTTCACGAGGGAAGTGTATATGTGGAAGGGGAAGGAGATAAAGGAGCCCGAAGAGTGAAGAGTATAACTACCAGGGGATGACCCTACAAATTAACCTGGGACGGGAAAAGCAGGTTCAGCGTGTGGTGAGGAAAGTGTAGGAGGGCGTTGGAGCTGCCTGGCAGGATCATGCAGGGGGCAGAGAGGAGGCCAGCGATGGAGTATGGGGCTGTGATCTGGGACCCCTACCTAGTGACTGAGGTTAGGGAGCTGGAGAAGGTGCAGCGTAGAGCAGTGAGGTGGGTGATGGGTATGTGGAAGAAAACGAGGGGCAATAGTGGAAGATGCATAGTCCGACTGAGATGTATGAGCTAGGGTGGGAAGCATTACAAGGTAGGAGAAGGGTGGAAAGGTTAGTCAGACTGTATAAGGTAATAGAAGGGGGCTGGGAGCAGCTGGGGACTAGGATACACAAAGGTTGTTATAAAGGGAGGAGAGATCACGGATAGAAGCTCGAGAAGGACTGGAGACGAACAGAAAGGAGTAAGAACTCTTTTCTTGGCAGGACAGGAAGGGAGGGGAATGGGTTGGATTAAGAGATGGTAGGGGTGAAAGATGCAAAGGATCTGAGGAGAATGATATGGAAGGGGGGGGGGGGAGTGAGTGAAAAGGGAGGACTCCTTGCCACTGGGTAAAAGCTCAATTGTAATTGTAATATTCAATTCAATTCACACGAATACCGGTACTACATCTTGTGGGCCAGTAATATATGTTAAACCTCTCATTTGAAAACAAACAACTGAGTTAATGTAATGTCAAACTAATTTTAATAATAAACACTCGTCGTTACAAGCAAACTATCATAACTGTAATTTATCTTACTGAACTTAAGAGACTCTCTGACCCAGAGGTCTTGTTTGAAATAAACTTATTGGGTAAATATGTAGAGTAGCTGTATATGCGGAAAAAAAATGCTAAAAATCCGAAAATACTTTTATTTTATGCTCTTTCACTTCCTCTTTTCAAATCAACCGGCGGAGATAATAAATTCCAAATACTTTAGGAGATATAGAATTTTTTAATTTTGAACATGTAGAGTAGCTGTATTTGCAAAAAAAAATTCTAAAAATCTGAAATTACTTTTATTATATGCTCTTTCACTTACTCTTTTCATTAAAACCAGCGGAGATAAGAAATTCCAAATACTTTAGGAGATATTGAATTTTTTTAATTTTGCAATACAACAACTGTACAACCATTCGAATGCCACCATGTTTGTTATTTTGCCGTGTGTTCGTGAATGTATAATAAATCAAATGGTCAATTAGGTCAGGTCAGTTACATTATTAATACTTTCAAACTAAGCGGACATAAAAAATAATGTGAATTAATTTTAATGGCTGTTTAGTTTTAAAATATTTATAATGTAACAGACCTGACCAAACAAACCAGGACAAAGGATGAACAGTAGTAAATAAAATGGTCGATTAGGTCAGGTCAGTTACATTATGAATACTTTCAAACTAAGCGTACATTAAAAAAAATGGTTGTCTGTAAAGTCGGTTTACAGACGGTAGTTTAACGTGACGTCATAACAAAATTGATGAAATGATTGATCCAGAAGAAAAGGAAATATCATATTCGGCCTGAGACTGAGCCGTAATAGGTTTTTGCAACCAAACCATTTATTCATTAAAAATATTATATTCTTTGAGGAAGAATTTTTTTTTATTTTTCTATCTTTTGCATGATAATATCTACCTCTGCATACTTTTACGAATAAAATTGAATCATTTTTATTGAATTATCACTATTTTGTATGGATACAAAGGAGTGAAATGAAATGTGCAATTGAATTAATAAATTTACTTTTATTTGCATTCATTAATTCAAATATATTTATTACTTTTGAAATGTTGCGTGCGTCGTATTTATTTTTACAAGTACAAAAAAAAATTTCACAGTTGCCGGGTTTCAAACCGACAACCTTTAGTTTAAGAGTTAGGTACGCTAACCACACACCCACGAGGCCATACTAATGTAATGTAGTTTCAAATGTATGTATGTGTGTGTGTGGGTGTGGGTGTGGGTGTGTGTGTGTGTGTGTGTGTGTGTGTGTGTGTGTGTGTATATATATATATATATATATATATATATATATATATATATAAACTTTGTTCAAGGTAGGGGTATAATATTAACACGATTTTATAACAAATACGCATCCCAAATACACCAAACTTATTTATAATGTATTACAATATTTTTTAAAACATTGTGCAAAAGATCCCGGGTGTAATTTGAATTATTATGTGTAACTGTAAAACACCATTGTTGGTTCAAAACGTATTTGAATTTTCAACATTACTTTTAAATAACTGTACCTCTTGTGCTGAAAATCGGTGGATGATCGTTAAATTACATAATATTAATAATTCAAACAACGAAAATATGATTGAAAAGTCAAATCGATGGTGGTTCCAATCGAGTGGAAGAGAGATGCCACGCATGCGTATAATGAGCATGAAGAGAGATGCCACGCATGCGTACAATGAGCAAACAGAACCCATCCGTAGTGGGACATCCGTAGTGGGACACTTTTTCGTGCGTGCAGCCGGCGTTCATTTATTTATTAGACGTTGTCACGTCAATAATATGATTTAATTTCAATGGTTCTTTAGTTTTAAAGTATTTATAATGTAACTGACCTGACCTAACAAACCCCGACAAATTATGAACATTAACAACGTAAAAAAATTTTGTTACTTATTACTTGCGTAACAGTATCCAAATAAAAAATAAGACTTTAAAATTAGAAACGTTAAAAACCCACCTAAGTTGGAGGCGGGTACATTTCCTTTGCCATTAGAAGGAAATGATGTAGTCGTTCACCTACGTCGCGATACCTCCGACGGAACATTAATAAATAAATTAATAAATAATCACGTATTGGTTCATTTGAATTCTGGCCAATCACGGAACTGTCACGTGACAAAATTGTCCAATAAGAAACATAATAGATATTCGTAAACCAGAAACAATGGTTATCGCCGCATGTATACCCAGGTATTGTGATAAAAATTAAAAAAAAATCTATATCTCCTAAAGTATTTGGAATTTCTTATCTCCGCCTGTTGATTTGAAAAGAGGAAGTGAAAGAGCATAGAATAAAAGTATTTTCGGATTTTTAGTATTTTTTTTCGCATATACCGCGACTCTACATATTTACCACTTATTGCTTGCCACTGTTTTGAAGTTAGCCGCAGCTAACCCATCTTTTACAATCACCATGAAATACATACTAAATTGTTGTGTTATTTGGAATAATATCTGAACTATGACAAATATAAGGACTTTTGTTTACTGTATACTACGTCCTACTTATCCCCTGCATAGTATTAAGATAGTGTGAACAATAAATTTTGTGTACTTTGTATGAGCATGCCTACACAAAGTGTGTAGCTCCAATAGTATATAAAATTGTTTCCTATATTCTTGTTTTTCAGCCTATCATTTATTAAGTATTTGGTTTCCCTGACTTTAGAAACAGGTCCAAATCTTTTAAAAACATTATGTATTACAGTTATCTGTGCAATATTTGGACAGCTCATATTTTACGTGATGTATTCAAAACAATTGTGATGTACTATGTTTGTAAGTAGGAACAATTTTCAGTTCAATTTTGTTTAATATTTCACTACTGTGATAAACATTTGTGAAGAAATTTATTACAAAAACAGTATCAGCCACTTTTCTCCTGAACTGCAATGTATACATGTTCAGAATTTCTGGGGTTAGGTCATCTCATAGGTAAATTGCTCTAGATTATCATTTACTAAAAATTTGTTAAAAAAAATATATATATATAAATTTTTTTGTATATTTTCAAGTGTATTTGACTCAGTTGTAGTTATTGAGTTCCTGTTGACAGAGCCATACTCTAATCTAGACCTATGTAACTAAATTGAAATATGTTGTTGAATACATAACAAAATAATAATAATAAAATCACCAATGCGCCAGTTTAACAATCCTTCAAAAACTTAAGTCTAACATGCATTTCAGTAATGCAGTGCGAAGGAAAATTAAACAAAAAAAAATTTTGAGTGATTTTTTCAGTAATCACCGCAGTGATGTGTAAACATCTAACCTTGGTAAAGAGCAAATCCATGTGTTGCAATGTTGCAAATAAATTATAATATGAAACTTGGACACAAAATTTAATGTTAAAATCTTAAAAATAATGTGAGTGTGATAAATATTCAAAAAGTATTCATTTTAGTGAAAAATGGTAAAAAAAAAAAATTCAAACCTATCTATAATTTAATTTAACAAGATGGTGTATTGATTTCTCAGGGCTAGCCGAACAACAGGAGTACCAAATGTGTTGCATGTAAATGCCTCAACAATGAACATGACATTTTCCCCTAGACCGGAATTGTCACTGCCTGTTTTTTTGTGGTTATACTTCCTTAGGCAGGTTGAGGGTGACATTTTAGTTTGCACCAGAAATGCAATGAAATAAGCCCTTATTGCTAAATGGAAATTTGACAGTTTGAAAGTCGAATGCACATGCATGCAGAAACTGCCATAGCCATGAGCCAAAGTCGTAAATTTAATTTTTGAAATTCAAGGAATGTTATTATTTTTGGACAAAATTTTTACCACATTGCATGGATCAGAAAAAATAATTTATTGTGCATTTCTATTGAATCACTTCCAAATCACAAATTACACTGGTCTACACTCAAAATCTATCCAAGTTAAAAATAGTTAATTCCTATTAATTTTGATGTGATATAAACGAATATAATGTTAAAATGTTTACTTAGCTCTCATTTCTTTGATAAACAGGAATTCATTTTGTGATAAAGTGAAATATTCCAATTTTGGTTATTATTTTTTTTATAAATGAAGGTTGTCGACACTGAGGATGCCATATTTTATTTCTAGACAAGCCATTTTGTATTCATAAATGTCCATTGTTGTACTTATAGAACCTATGTCATCTTAATTCTCAGTAATTTTCTGTGTTTGAAGTTAAATGTTCGCAGGTAAATAATAAATCACGTGCAAACTGTTGTTTTTCTTCTTGGGTGAAAAATACATATTCATAGTCTAAATTTTCTTACCTAATCAACTTTTTTTTTGTTTATATTCCAGATTAATTCTTCTTCAAGATGCCACGTAAATGTAATGTGTGAATAACTTTTGCTATGTTTGCGGTGAAGTGACTTTTGCTTCTCAGAAACATGAATTGACTTCATTAGTAAAGACAGCATATTACCATTACTGTGTCTGTAAAATAGATGAGGGTAAACCTTGGGTTACCAATATTTGCTGTAATTCATGTGCAGTAAACCTCCGTTGTTGGTTAAAGGAAACAGTAAAGTCAATGCCATTTGCAGTTTCCATGACATGGCGATAACTTACAAGTCATATCACTGATAGTTATTTCTGTATTGTGCCTCCTCTTAAACATGGAAAACAGACCATCACATATCCAACTTCGACATCGGCAACACGACCGGTACCACATGGAGAAGGTCTGCCTGTCCCTATCCCTCCGGAACATTATGTCCTAGAATCTAATGAAGACATGGAATGAGAATACAAACAACAGCCTGAGTCTTTACAGCAAGTCTCAAAATTATACGCCAGAATGGATCTCGCCCAGTAGGCCACTTAAAATTACTCAATAAAACTTGATGATTTTGTTCGTGATCTGGAGTTACCAAAAAGCAAGGCCGAACTTCTTGCCTCCAGGCTTTGGCAGTGGAATCTCCTGGCAAAAAGTGTGAAAGTGTGTGTTCATGGACATCGAGAAAGAATCTCGATGCCATTCTTTGAAATGGAAAACCTTGTTGCCTGCAATGACGTAAATGGTCTGATGGCATATTTGAGAATGAAGCATAATTCCTAGCACTGGAGACTTTTCATTGACTCCTCCAAGTTAATTTGAAAGCTGTTGTGCTACACAATGGAAACACACTACCATCTGTTCCTGTAGGTCATGCTGTAAATGTGAAGGAGAGCTATGAAAATGTAAAATTTCTTCTTAAAAAAATAAATTACTAAGACTATCAACGGCAGATATGTGGCAATATGAAGGTTGTTGCCATCATACTCAGAATGCAGTTAGAATATACAAAGAATTGCTGCTTCCTTTGTGAGTGGGATAGTCGTGATAGGAAATTACACTACACACAAAAAACTGGCCTGAAAGTAAAATGATGGAACCTGGGGGAAAAAAAAAAATATATATATATATATATATATATATATATATATACACACACACACACATATACATATACATACATTAACACACGCACAGTACACTCCCTTGGTTTCCCGTGATAAAATCTTATTTCCACATAAAGCTCTGACTTATTAATAATTTAGTGAAAGCAATGAATTGAGAAGGAGAAGCTTTCAAGTATTTAAAGACATGGTTTCCTGATCTCAGTGATGCAAAGATCAAAGAGGGAATCTTTGTTGGACCACAAATTTTAGTGTGTGTAAAGATGGAACATTTAATAGGGCCATTGAAGGGAACGAGAAAGCAGCGTTTGAAGCCTTCAAAAATGTTGTTCACAATTTCTTGGGAAATCGAAGAACTGAAAATTACAAATTAGCTGTTAATTAACTTCTGAGGACATACCTAGAGCTAGGTTGTAATATGTCGCTCAAAATACACTTTTTGGACTCGCATCTCGACTTCTTTCCAAGCAATTGTGGCGCTGTGAGTGATGAGGTTGGGGAGTGCTTCCATCAAGACATTTCAGTAATAGAAAGAAGGTACCAGGGCAAGTGTAACTCATTTATGCTTGCAGACTATTGCTGGAATGTCATAAGAGATGCCACAGAAGTTGATAACAAATGAAATTTAAAAAAAAAAAACACTCCCAAGTAAATAATTTCATACATAAGGAACCAAAGGGAGAAATTCCATACATACATGTACGATATATATAAATATCTTTGAACCAAGCGCTAACAAAACATTTCTGGTAACATATTCTTGTTCTTAGACCTCAAAAAATTTGTCGGAATTGATTTTTTGTTCATGATAGAGACAACTTTAAGTTTTTTGTAGACCAGTGTTATTTTATCTTAATAATGCAGCATAGTGTTGCAAATGAAAAAAAAAACAGCAAGGTTTTTTTTAATAGTTTTTTTTTTTCCATTTTAAAAATAAATTCCTTTTTATCCTTTCTAATCAAAGAGACATTAATTAAATATTTAAACATAAGTTTATGTGTGATATAAAGTTTAGACTAAGTAGGTGCATGTTTGTTTTATTTTAAAAAAATAACAATAAAAAATAAAAGTGTAATTCTCGAGAAACACACTAATGCATTGTTTGGTATAGTTTCACTGTTTCACAGCACAGAAAACAAAGCAAATAGAATAAGAGTAAGTACAAACACTATAATTAAATGTTATATAATGGCAAAAAAAAATCTATCCGCCAATAGTCTTCATAGCCAAAGGTCGGAAAACATACACAAAATAATTTTTCCAAACTACAAATGAAAAAAGCACAGTCCACAACACAAGACAATAAGACATACAAGTCCACTCCGTCTCTGCAACACACGTTTAAAAGTTTTTTTTTTTTTTTTTTTTTTTTTTTTTTTAAATTCCACTGAAGCTCCTTTCACAGGCAGCTGAAGTTGCAGGAAGTTCCAAAAACCTTACTGTCAACTTTGAAACTTCTCTGCTGTTGCAAACTTCATTCCACCAAGCTATTGGCGTTATTTTGGAAACTGATTCCCAAAGGAAAGTTTTTCTGAAAAATTCACTTTTTGCACGGTAATTTGCAAGGTCTATTAGCACTGCACTTTCATCAATCCCAGGCATTTTTTGGCAGCCTCAAATATGACTTCTGTAGCTTCAGTCTTGTGCCGGAAATTAGGCATTTCGACACCTTTTTTAAATTTACTATTAATTTTAAATTATTTTTGGAAATTTTATTTGTTATATTTATCTGGTTGTTAAGGGGGTGATTTACTCTTTGTTGGGCCGGTGTACGCCACGTGTTATAAACTTTGCGCCAGTGGACCGAAGCCCCTTCCCAGGGGGTCAATCTGATATTTTGCTGTCTAATGCGGATGTGGGCAGCCCGGTTGATATTTCTCTCGCCTGCGGTCACGTCCCGAGTTTGTAATTTTATTTCTCTTCATGACCAAAATTGCATAGAGCAGCTTGTGGGCTGCAAGCTGCTACTTCTTACAGGCTTGCTGAGAATAGCAAGTCTCGTCACGAATGGGTCTCCAGTGGACCTGCGTTCCCACCTTAGTGGCTATTTCTGTCCCCCCTTCCTCTCTCTCCACCTCACCTTAGTTCTGAGAAATCAAGTCGGGAGCAGTGACCTGACGTGAACTTAGCCAAGACGATGGCCTAATTCAAGGACCTTCTCCCTGGTCCGACAGAGACGTCCGCGACATCTAGCGGCAAAAAAAGTAACCGCGGGCCTGGTCGCCAGCGTGCAGAGCTCACCCTCATGACACCTGGTGGCAAGTCAGCTCACCGCCTCAGTTAGTTCCCATTTACGCCGCTAGAGAGCAGCACCGCGGCGCCATAAGGCACTATGCTTTCTTCTCGCGGCCTGTAGAAGTCGATTGTTTGTTGCCTTCTGTTCTGGCCGGTAGAGAGCGCGCATGTCGTGTTCTTGTCACGCCTGCCTCGGACTCCTTTGGAAATTTTCGGCTTTGAACCGAACCTTCCCCCTCCTCCCTAGGGCTTTAGCGCCCATTTTAATTAGAAGCCTTGTCCGCCATAGCGGGCACTCAGTACTCTGACCTCGGCTACTGACCACGTCTTCTCTGCGTCCTCTGCGCTAAGAGGCTTTTCGCGGGAACGGCGATTTTCGGTTGCATAAAAGATGTAGTCAGTTGCTGGCGTTAAATCAACACCTGCTGCTAGTGGATCCAGGAGAGTGGCTGCCCTATGAACTTCACAAACACCAAAATCTTTTCTTTTTGCAAGTATTTTTTTGACTTCATCTTCTTCTGCTTTGGATGGTGGGCTCTGTGGAAGAGTTTCTTCAAAGTGCAGCTCCAATTTCCTAAAAATACTTACAACGTGTGAAATTTTAGGGTTATCACTCTCAACACTAGTTATGGCAGTTGCAATGGGTTTTAGTAATTGGAGAAACCCTTTCACTTTATCCCAGAAGATTTCATCCAGAGCAACCTTCTTTAGAATTGGATGTTTCTTCAAAATTTCTTGAGCCTCCTCCTCTACAGCAAGTAATTTAATTGCTTGTTTATTCTGTTCTAAACTGTCCAAACAATGCACTGTGTGGATCCCCATCTTGTTTGCACGGGAAGTTTTAAAGTTACAGGGTTATGATTATGACGCTGCTTACCTTGCTTTTCTTTGAAGATTTCTGTGCAAAATCTTGTACATAATGGGTGAAGGTGTAGTAACCACAAAGTTTACTACAGGTTCATTTTGGATGTTGGTCCACCCATCACACATTAATGAAACTGTCTCTGCAGCAGCAATTTTTTGACTCACTTGTGAAGATATTTTTTTCATATTCTGTGTTCAGTAATGGTTCAGATACCTCATGCCTTGTCGATACTTTATAGGCTGGTCTGAAAATTGATAAGAATTCTATCCAAAATGGATTTTCTACTATTCTAAGTGACAAATTACTTGCATAAATAGCCCTTGCCAGTAATTCATTTGCTTTTTCCTGATCTGGTACACTAATTCTGTCAATGAAAGTTTTTAGTTGTGTTTGTCTTTCGGTTGATGTGTTTACATTGTACAAACTTACTGGACTTTGTAACGAAAATGCAACACTTTGTTGTGAAAGGCAGTATGATTCTTAATGGTCTGTAACTTCTCCTGAAGGCAATTTAATTTACTTGTCTCTCACCGAATTGGGACATTTTTTGCAAATATTAATGTATTTGGTCATATGGGAACCAGATTTTGAAAGTTCGTAAGAAAAAATGTGCATTTAACACAATCTAATTTACCACCTTTTTATGGAATACTGCTAAATAATTCACTCTCAGCTGCTTTTTTTTTTTCCTGCCAGAACCAGGCCTAAATGGCATTTTGTCAAATTTACCTCTGAAAACTGTTTTCGTAAAATGTAACAAAACAGCACTGTCGAGTTTCACACGTAAACAATATTGGCCTCGAACATCATCTCATAAGCCAGTGGGCCGCAATCTGCAATCGCAAGTCGTTAAAATCAGCAGTTGTTTGCAGAGAATAAAACAATTTTAATATATTACTTAGCTGTGAGACTCGTACAATGTTGATATTAAAATATACTGCTGAAAAACCAAATTGGACAAATATTTAATCAATGCAAACTTAACGGAATATTTTTGTCCTGTGTTGGCAAATTACTGCATTATGTTTTAGACATCAACGATGATGAGTCTTTTGTGTAACCAAGTAAGGTTATGTTAAGCACAGTAAGTATGCATAATACAATTATTTACTGTTAAATACGAAAATAAATATGCGGGTGACTCATAAATTATGGTAACTTTATTTTTGTTACTAATGAGCCTGTGAATTGATATTATCAGGTCATGACTGTAACCAAAAAGTGAGGTTAAGTGCTGTTAAACCTGCAAGATGGGTAGTTGGCAGTTAAAAAAAAAAAAATTGTATTATTAAATTATAATAAACTATGGTATGTTCAACAAACATTAGTTTTTACGGTTATTTCTTACTTTAACTGTAGCTCATACTTTACAGTTAATCATTATTGTGTCTATGAAAAAAAAAATTTTTGCGAAATAAAACAGGTTTTTTGTTTTTAGAAAAAAACATGCTTTGAAAAAAACTTTTTTACAACACTATTTGCAGCATATAAATTGTCTCACTAAATTGGACTACAAAAAAAAAAAAAATCTTTTCCTACAAATTGGGCATGGCCTTAGTTCAAGGAACTCATATCAGGCAGTGTTTAGAACCAACTCAGGCAGAGATAGTTCACCTCGCTCAGGACTGCGGACGCCAGATTCCCGTGTACAACCAGTCTCTCATTCTTTATTTTGCACCGAGTACTTTGCTATAGTGAATGCTTCCTTTACATACATAGACTTAACAGAAAGAATTTAATGTTCTATTTCAATCCTGAGCATGTGTGTTATTAGTCATGTGACCGGCAGCGAATACTAATGCCCTCTTATACTTTTGGCATTGGATGATGCTAGCCTCTGTCAAGTCTTCACCTAACAGCAGTAAAGGTCAGATGCATTTACGCACTCCAGGAAACTCGTGCATAGTTTGTTTGCATTCACCGATCTCAATTATGTTTGATGTTTATTATAAACCTTTTTTTCCTTTTTTCCCATGGGCTGACCACCTACAGTTTTGCTTTTTTTTCTCTCTCCAGATAGTGATACTACATAATATTCCTAACAAACTGAAATGAAATAATAATTGAAGTTAATTTTAACTCTTTTTAATTGAGATTTCCCATAAATAGAATTTAAACAGTTTGTCTTAAATATTCATTTGGAATAAAACTTTATTATACTTATGTACAAAGATAATGTGCATAAAAATATAAACCAGTTTTTAATTACAAAAATACAGCACACACACATACATTTGTAACACTAAACTTAAAAAAAAAATTGATACAAAGGTTACTCCCAGTTGCAAATAATAACTTGGAAAAACCCTTGCTAACAATCTCATAAATGTCACCAAAAAAAAATTTTTAACCTACAAATATGGAATCATATTGCTACGTTTACCACACTCAAAAAAATTTTTAGCTTCTTAAAAATCACTTTGCATCAGGAGTACACAATACTATTTATTTTCATGAAATTAGAAAGACTGGTTTCCACATCAAGTATATTGTTGGCAAGTTCCAAAAACTGAAAAATAACTATTTCAATCATTTAAATAAAGTCTTACCTCTAAAGATTACAATTCCAAAATTAACTTGTGTGCTGTTTTTATAGTATAGCCTATGTAGTTACTTCAATTTTCTCTGCCCCATAAATATTTTTACTGTAAAATAGCATTTGTGTAGTATTATGGGAATGTGTAGATTTTGCAGAATGCAGAATTTTTATTTTCTGCCTACGTGAAAACCTTTAAAAGCAAAAGTCACATTCAGAGAACTGTGTGCCTAATTCTGTATCCTAGAGGAATAGGACATGTCAAAAAATTGTAATTTTTCAAGGAAGAAGGTTTTTGATTTGTTTAAACTTTATTTATTTTCCGGTTTCTTCGCTAGTAGTAGGAATTGCTTTATGAAATTTTAACACATTATTCTTAATAATGATGTTATTTTCAATACAATTAATTATTTAATGTAAAACAATTTCTATTTTAGGAGGACTGTCTGTAAAAATGGCACATAATGGACGAGTGCTATATTACAATATATAGAGCGAAAAATATGTAACATGTACATCTTGCCAACTACATTTCTTAAAACTGGACATTATGTTCTTTACCTCAGAGGTACAGAATTAAGAACACTACATCAGTTCAGAACTGTGTCTGAAACACATCCGAACATTACCGTAACTACTCGACACTACTGGCTCACTTATAGGCAGGCATGCAGAGAAAAACACTTACAGCTCAACTATGTTAATTATTTTCAGGATTACGTTTCGACATTGAGAATGAAGAACTAGCAAGTGTAGTGCTGAAAGTAGCTACTTGCCAACAAAAAAAGTCAGTCTTATTTATTCTTGCCAACTCCAAAACTAAAAGTAACCCCCAAAACATTTCCCTGCCATATAAGCTACCAATTTACAGTATAGAAGGCAATATAACGTAAATATCATTTTACAAATATTTTTTTCCAAAGCACTCATTGTCAAATTCGATCTAATCCCGCCACTATTTTCATGCCACAAACTACAATTTCCAGACATAATGGAAGCATTAATTCAAATATGTAAGACACTTTGTTTCAACAGCAAGTACGTTTAAGACAATTTGAGATATTGTAGTGAAACACCCACAAAATTTTTAACAAATTCCATATAAACATATACGTATTGATTCAACACCTAGGAGAAAACTTTCAATATACACAAAATAAAAATAAACCTTTGTGGAATTTTAAAGTTGTCATTAATAATTGCAAATAACATAACACTAAAACCACATTCATGAACCATGCAAGATGCCCAACATATTTTCCGAACTTAAACTGATAGGCTTGAGAACACAAAAATTGAACCCCTCCCCCCCCCCCCTTTTTTTTTTTTTTTTAGCATCTAATGCTAAAAGTTTTAGGATACAAGTGAAAATGTAGTATAATTAATGCTTAAGATGACAAACTGACGATAGGCTTGAAGTATGGACGAACATGTACTATTATTGTTACATTATTTTCGGTAACAAGACTGGGGCTTCAATTACGATAGCTGCTGCAAGAATTTAGACAATGATTAGTAGTACAATTTTAATTATGGTAAGATAATGTGTGTGTAACTAATAACACAAATGTTTTTCTTAAAATGTATGACTTCGTAAGTACATAATTCACTTGATATTCTCTTGCAAGTTTGCTTTCCAAGATGTGTGATGAACACATATTGCATCATATAAACACTGCTCTATTGGATATTACTGGAGAAAGATTTAACAAATGATGTATTAAAATAAATACATACATAATACTGAACTCACAGTGTAGACTAATGTATTATTTCAGATTTTTTCCTCCACATTTTTGATTGTGGTATTGCAGAACCCATGCACTCCCCAATATTGTGAAGTGTTCTTTTAAAAATAATATTTTTAGTCATTCAGGTGAATCAGCTGATAATGGAGGGTCAAGGTCGTGGTGACCTAGTTTGGTATTTGTATTTTATTGACATGAATATTTCTGCAATAATTTCTGATATTCAATTTTTATTTAAAAAAGCCATTTATCTGTTTTTCACATTTATTATAAGGTCAGAGTTTGTGTAAGCCAACTTTTCAGTATTTTATTTACTTTTAATATTGGTTATATATTAATGTATGTATATTGTTTGTGTTTATTTAGAAGCTTTCATGTTTCTAGAACATTTATTGTTTTGGGAAAAGAACATGAGACGGGTGCCCAACATGGCAGCACCAATTTTCTAGATTTTTTTTTCCCGTTACAGACATATTCTAGCACTGTAGGTAGGTCTTATGATGGGAAAGTAGGCAGGTGTTCGCTCCCACGGGAGAAGGTAAAATCGTCAAGGTTTTCTGCCAGCCTATCAGAAAAGACTTTTAAATATTATTATTATTTTGCAGAAACACCTTAATGAAAGGGTAGAGTAATTTGTGTACTGATGTGTGTCCTTGTGTGCAAGAGCTGTGCTACAATCAGTCGGTGATGTTGCACAGCTGCCACTTCCCTGCGTGGTGATACGTAGTTGCGTAGCCTCGTCAGTAGACGTTTGAGAGCTATGTCAATAGGTCGCACTGCTCGGTGGCTCAAAAAAAATATCAACTTCAGCGGAAAATTTCACGTCAGGATGCTGAGGGCTGTGCCGCAGTTAACGTACTTCAGACTTTGTTTTTGTCAATTTTTGGAAGTTTTGATTAGAAATTATGCCCCAGACATGCGGCCTAGGCTCTGGGTTGCCAGAGGGTCAACCGGGGCTTGGTTCCTTTTTCGTTCGATACTTGGCAGATGACGAGGTCACTCACCAGGGACAGCTCTTTCGTGAAGGCACTTTGACTAAGAAGCAATCTGCAAAAGTGAGCGAGTGTTTTCCGTTACAACGTGGAATAGTGGATCGGACATTAATTTAAGACTTGAGAAGAATAAATTTCAAAATTAATTTCAACTCTTTCATTTGCAAAATCACCAGTTAACAGGTTTGAGAAAATTAACATAGGCAGAATTTAAACCTAACTACCTGAAACATCATATAGACATTTTTTTTTCCAAGGTTTTTTTTTTTATGTGCAAGGAACAATCGTCGTCTTAGCATTGGGTACAATTGTGAATTGTCGCAAAATACTTAGCATTCGTACATCGTAAAAAAATCCGAAAAAATGTTGGGTCGCTTAATAACACATCTCCTTACAAAGCATTGTATCTCAGTACATATTTGTACTAACTTTGTTAGCACACAGGTGGGGGATGGTAAATTATTTAAAGAGCTTTTACAATTTACCCAAAAAGTTTTTTTTAGGGGCTTTTCTGCTAGATTTACTACTACATATTTTTTGAGTAGCTTTCATATTTAAAGAAAAAGAAAAAAAAGAATAATTGTAAAAATATTTTTTCTTAAATTGTTATGGTGCGATACAGGGAAAATTTTTTGCAAGCATTGATAGTAATATCATGACTTTATAATTAGTAGTTATTCTAATAAGACAATTGTAGTACAAAAACTTCGCGAACCTGAGAAGTAACAACACTGAAGACACATGCATTATGAAAAATAAACTTTTGATTCTTCATTTCTTTCCCTTTGCTACTACATGACAAACATTATCCATGTCAATTTCAGAAGCTTAATAACTAAACTAATCATTTTTGTTTGTATTCAAAATATTAATTCATTTATAAATGAGATTTTTTTTAGTTTTCTTAACCTTAAAAAATATTAAAGTGGTTTTTATTACACATATAACATTTTTATGACTTATTAACTTTTCAGCCTTAACCTAAGCCTGTATTTACTACTCAAAAATGTATCCACATTCAAACACACATGTACCTGGACACATACAAAGGTGTACACTTCCGATACACAAAACTGTACATTTTGACATTGCATACAACAAAGCATCACTTTTTTTCTTTTAACAAAAAATACACTAAAACATTAAGAATAATATTAGTGTTGGGTCAGTTCCTAAAATGCCATAATATACAACACCAAAAGATGAAGGCATATTTAGGACCAAAGTTGACATAATACTGCAACAATTCAATTCTTCATTGTAACTTACACAGGTAATAAGTATGTATGTTGAGTACATTCAACATTAAAATTGTATTAAAATTGTATCACAGAGGACCCATTTTATTCAACAGTATTTAAAAAAAAGTGAGCCACTTACAAAACTCACAAACATTAATGCATGTATCAAATATTCCTGTCTTCTTCTTACCTACTTACTTCTGTCTGGTCTCTCCAATTATTGAAATCACAATCTTTGAGTCAAGATGGAATTGAATTATTTTCAGAAGCACCAAATTTTTTCACATTATAAATATAAAAAAAGTTTATGTTCAGCTGGAGTCGAGACATGTCTTAGATGAGATTAGCAAAAATTTACACTTGCGGACGAAAACTTTCACTATCACTTTTGAGATTATTCACCCTCTCCAGAAATGTTTTATCACCAAACAAATGAGTTCAATTTGTAATACTTTAATATTGATAGTTTCTAATGCATGAACAGCACAATTTTTTTTTAATAGGCCAACAGAAAATAAAATCAGTTTTCACGTAACACACTTAAAACTAATTTTATAAATCTATATTTCCTACAAAAAAAAATTCACAATCTGAACAAAAACTGTCTAAAATCATTAAAGCTTGTACCAATTTTAGACATTAACCTAAACATAAACCTGTGCCTCATATACAAAATAATAATAATAATAATAATAATAATAAAGATTATAATAATAAACATTATAAAAGTTCTAAATAGCTACAACAAAATTATTTCCTAATTAAACAAAAACATTTTTTTCATATCCAGGCCTACTAAACTTAAAAATCTTGAGGAGATTTCAGACAAGCAAGCGTGAATATGCAGTTCACACAGAAATAAACATCTCTCTACGTCGCTCACTACAAGCAAAGGTTTCCGGTCGCTCTACTGGTCGGTCTAGATGCGCGCAGGCTCCGCCCTGCGGCCTGCCAGACATCACTTGATGTAGCTGTCGATGGACCGGCAGAGGCAGAAAGCGAAGAAGATGCCCAGCAGCTGCAGCAAGCCCAGGCCTATGCCGATGCCGATCATGACGTTGATGTGGTCCATCAGCCACTCGTGCATCCTCTTGTAGCATCCCTGCAACAGACCTCGTGTCACCAATGCTCCCATTGCTGCCGGTGAGCCTCCGGCCCCCACCAAGTCTTGGGGGAATACTCACAGTACCTGGAGATAACGATAATAATTAGCGACCGGAAAAATTCGCGGATTCATTTCACGACAGCCTAAAATTTATATAGTTATACCTCAGTGCTGCCTCTGCTATTGGCTCACAACTCACCTGGACGACTCCGGGCCAGTGAGAAACACTCAACCAAAGCTGTGTCGAATCACAGGCCGCTACATTGGGACACCTTCACAAGACAGCAGCCAATGAGAGGGTGACATTTGACCGAGTGTACGTAGAACTATGGAGTTCATCCTAGAGGTCATTGAACCAGCGAATTTTTCCGGTCCCTAATAATAATGATTCTGTCAATGCAGCACCGTGAAGTGGACCACAAGGTCACTGGAGATGGCTACAATGACAGAAATAAGGGGAAGGAAGCATACCACCACTCCTCTGGAATGATTTCGAGGAAAAACCACTGAAAAACTGAAATCAAGATGCCTTGGAACCACTTAGCTCGATAAGAACAGATTTGTTCGCAAGCTAGAAGAAGGCACTTAGTTACTGCTTCTCAAATCCGCCAGCACCTACTTACTATACAGGTTGTCCATTAAAGAATCTCCCAGTATCAGTGGTATATTATAACAGTTTAATACATCAAATTGAAGGAAAACTAACCTAGTTTTTTTACAGATGTTCAATATCTGCACCTTTAGTTATACGGTACACATCCAACCTAAGTCTAATTCTTCCCACACTTTGGTTCACACGACCGGAGTAAAGGAAGCGATAGCCTCTTCAATTCTGTGTCTCAACTGGCAAATCAATAGGTAGTGGCGGAACATAGACAATTTTTTATAAAGCCCCAAAGGAAAAAAAATGTCAGGTGAATGTGGATGTTAACGAGAAAATAACTCTGTCCCATTGACTATTACGACCAATCCAACAGCCAGGAACTTCGACGTTCAACTCTCTGTACAAAGAGATTCCAATCGGGAGGGGCCCAAACTGTTGCTAAATGAAGTTTACAGGTTCACTCTGTACTAATTAGGCAAAGAGCCAGTTTTTCAACAACAAAACAGTATTTGCGTGCGCGCTTATCTAAAGCTGTTTAAGGTTTAAGTTATTCTTCAATTGTTACTTTGAACCAACACACTATAATGCTTACAGTTGATACTATTAAATTTTATAACGGGGACATTCTTTTATGGACGTACTGTATTTCTAGTTGGCTGACCTGCTAATGGTTTTGAACATTTAAAGGAGTCAGGTTAGCAAACCTGTGATGAAGATTAAAAATTGTTTCCCTCCTTGATTCCCCTCATTTTTGGATCATGGCAGCTCTGGTTTTTCGTTGCACTGTTACGTAAGTACATACAAAGGCTTATGGCAATGGGGCCTCCATGATCTTGCTCCGAAACACTTAGATTCAAACAGTTTGTGGATAGAGTGATGTAAAGTTTGGTATAGAACCCACAATTTTTTGGCATATTACAGTAAAAGACTATATAGTGAACCTCTTTGCAACAAAACCTCCTTATAACAAACTTTTTGCTATGTCCCAGATGAAAATGTATCCAACAAAAATGAATTTTCTCCTTTATAATGACAAACATTTTTCTTCTCTTTCAGTTGTTAACTCTTAAAACAAGGGGTCAGGAACATCAATTCATAGGCCAATTATGTATTTTTCTTTAAAACAGCCAAAAAAATAAAAATATTAGTATTTGATTCATTATAACAGATGACCATTTTAAATAGTCAATGAAAAACAGTAGGAATTAAGAATAATTACATTAATATATTCACAAAAATTTCATAGCAGACATATGACACTGCCAAAATTATTTTTTACCACATAATGTGCTGAATGACTGACCATTCAATGGCACTTAGGAGTTTGGAAAGTCCCTAACATGGATAAAATGCATAAATTATTTCATTTCGAAAAATTTACCTACATAGAGCCCTTCAGTGAATCATACCATGATACAGACAAACCTCTACATAACAAAACTGAAAGGGGCTGAATTTTTGTGTGACTGAATTCAGATACATACATATCAAGTGCAATTCAGAATGAATCCAGAGTTTACCTTGGAGTAGTAAGAGTTCGACTCGGACGGGCTGACGGGACACAGCGGGTCCTTGGGCGTGAACTTGCTCATGTCGCCCACGAGGATGCAGCACGCTTCCGGGACCTTCTTGCTGTTCCTCTCCTTGGAAGTCCCCCACGGAGACTCGTTGAAGTCTTCGCCACTGTCCACTCCACAACACTTCATCTGAAAGAAAAATATTTTGTTTAATTTTGACAGGAATATGAATGTCTTTGATCTCGGGTTGGGTGTCACTTCGGCTGAGGATTATGAAAACTACATAGTTTGAAGTAAATATATCTTCGCACAGCAGCCTTTGCTCGTGGTCGTTATGTATGATGCACCTGGGTAATATTTGCAGTGATGACGTAATGAGCATTGGTAGGGAGCGTCGAATTGAAGTCCGTGAGAGCTGTAACTCCGAAAGTAATAGACATATTTGTGTGATTTGAACTTTTAGTTTTCTCGTGAGTGAGCACTGAATGGTGCTAGATGAGTGGAATAACTATGAAGTTACTAACTTTGGTTTTGGATCCATTAGCAAAATGCCTAAGCGAAAACAGGTCATGTTGAAGAAAAAGAAACCAGTCTAAATCGCCTGAGCAAGAAGTTTTATAGGTATCAAATGAGGCAAAAAGTACCAACAGAAATGAGCCAGTGGGGCAAAACAAGCCCACGAACAAGACGCCAAATTAGCATCACAAGAAGCAAAGGAAAGTGCATAAAAATTTTTCGTAATAAACGTGGATTTATGCTCATGATTCTGATGTTGATATGGAGTCAGTTGAGCCTGTGGCTGTGAACGATGGGCAGAGTGTCACATTTTGGTGTCACAATTTTTCAGGTGTTGCAATTTTTCTGGCGTGGCCCCCCAACCATAAAGTAAGATTTTTATCAAATTCATGTGAAAATAAAGCAACATCAATTTTTTAAAATTATTTTAATTATTTTATACACAAAATTCCCATTCAATGCCATAGAAATTCATGAAACAAACCCCCTGATGGCTGAAATCCAAAATACAGCCTACCCAGTAAATAAAATATTTCAAAATAGTACTGAAGTCAATGAGAGATTAATTTTGCGATTTCAGCTTTGAGGAAAAATTTAAGGGCAAACACAAGAGTTAAGCAATTATTTAACACGCACTAGTACTTATTGTTACTTGCCATGCGTAAATGTGTAGTCATACTTCCAAGCTTATTAGTTTAGTAAACAATAAATAAAATTAAGCATACAACTTACGTACCCAAATTTTTCAATGAAACTTAAAATAAATTGTTTAAAATAAACTAATATTTACAAACTAATAATTGACTGAAAACAATTATGAGGATACACAAAAATGAAGGTACATTGCTATGCGTCCTTATAAATTCATATATAGCTAAAGAGTAAGCAATAAAAAAACTAAGGAATTATTTTAAAGTAAAATAATTACAACCTAATAAGTAATATCTAATATTTACAATGCAATTGACCACCTAATGACAAAATATGAAATGTAGATAGTAAAAATACATTACTAAGTATTAGATATAATTCAGTTACACTTAATTGCTTGATGTGTAACATCTTAAATCTCAGTATACGGAATTTCATTCGAGTAATTTCGCGAATGGAACATAAATGTGTAACCAAAGTGCTGCCATCTGTGGCAGATAGCTTCAGACAGGCAAAAGGAAACTTTATAAACTATATAGTTTTAACTGTTTAGTGAATTTTAACAAGATGGGCACTATTTTAATAAAATTCCTTGTGAAAAATCAGATCCAAAGCCGGGGTCTAGTGTTTTTTTTAAGTCTTTTTCACTTTTATCGGAGCCATTTCATTATACAGTTTAACATTTAGCACTGCAAATCAAATGATTCAATAGTCAACGTAGCTGCTTCGGCAGCAAATTCTAGTGGTCGGTGCGGAAACTACTTGTGATTTTCTTCAACACAATCTATGTATAGTTATCATGATCTGCATTATTTTAAAGAATTATAAATTAAATTTTGTGTCCAAGTTTTGTATTATAAGTGTATGTGCTCCATGGAACACATGAAGTTGCTCGTTATCGAGAAAAGATGTTGTATATCTCTGGCGAGTACAGAAAGACTCACTTTTTTTTTATTAGTTCACTTTGAGGCATGCAGTATCATGATCTCTATAGACACAATCCTCTTTGGATTCCAAGTCAGAAATGAAAGTAATTGTGATTCTGAAAGCAACTTGTGTATTAATTAAATACAATTTTTGCTCATACATAAACTTAAAAATTTCATTGGGCATACATACTTACCTACCAAATTTTACAAAAATCCAATCAACGGTTCAAAAGTTAAGTCACATACAAATGTGAATACAAACACAAAAACCCCAATCACTTTAGTTGTTACGGAGATCTCACTTCGCTCAGACAATTATAGGACCACTGCTTAGTTCACTCTACTGCCTGCTAAATCAACTAAATGCCTGACAAACATGCCTGAGCCATGAAGTATGTCCACATCAGCGACACAGCATCTGGATTCTCTGTGGAATAGAATTTCTTGATGGAGTTCTTCAAGAAGTTTCTTGTCTCCGTTTCAGTCTGCAGGAAATAGTTACAAATCAGCAACACCTTTTACTCAACAAAAACATTAAGTAACTTGACCTACAGGCACATATTTTTACTACTGAAAAACATATAAACACATACACACAGTCTCTTTCTAGGCAAAATAAAATATGTACATTAAAATTAAAAGATTTCTCTGGTACTTACAACTATCCGTAATAAACATACGAGTACCCCTACATTTGCATAACTAAGGAAATGGGTTTCTTGTATATTTTTAATATTTTTCAACTTCCTATATGTAGTATGTAAATTTAAAAAAAAATTCTTTCAGCGTAAATGTGTTTATCTTACAAAGACAGGAATTCAACAAATCCTTAACCACAACAAATACACATTTAGATATTTTATTTATTTACCAATACCAATATGTTACGTATGTACACTAAGCACTTTTTAAATTGCTGAAAAGATGTATTTTTGTTGTGCCACCACTCAAATAAGATTAGTTTCATATCAAACTTGATGAAATGTATTGTGTAGTTCATTTTTCTCACGAGTCAAGTTCCTTTACAGCTTGACTTCAACCACCTACTCCATCCAAACCTTAAGATAATTAAATTCAGGGTCAAAAGGATTGCCATTTCCCATTTGCACAATCCCATGCAACTGCTATCAATCCTCCTAAAGGACAGAAAAGGTAGCTCCAACATGCTAATTTTATTTTAAAATATATCTTAATTTAAATTGGTTTTTGGTGATTACAAATTTTCCTACAAAAAAAATTATACCAATAGATACAAATAAAGGTTGCATGTACTTATGTACACTCTTTATAAGTTATAACTTTTTTTTTAATAAACCACTAAACTAGTTTGAAATTAAAAGTTACAAAAGAATTTCAGAATTTGGTTACATTATTTTTGTCACAGAAAAATATTTTGCGGCACAGTGTATAAGTGTATATAGAATTGATTATATGCATATAGACACATAAGCTGAATTACCCGGCATTTTCAGAGATTTACACAGTGTACATATAAATAGCTTTTTTTTTAGAGTAACTCGGATAAAAAAAAGTTCAAATTTATTTCAGTCCAAAATGCTGCTTTATAGAAGGGTGGAAAAGGAGAATAGGGTAAAAATATTACTTGTGATGAAACCATTATGAATATATCTTGCCTCAGTACAACATCACAAGCCTAGTTTAAGGTTCAGGGAGTGTTTACCAGGCACGGGGCTACACAACGGTTACACACCCACCTCTTTCCTGTAGGCAGCTGCAAGTCCGCCCGCAGTTACTTCCAACAAGAGGATGAGCAACAGCAACACCCCGTACTGCAAACAAGGTAGCCAGTCACGACTCATTCCCAGCAGAATGAACCCAGCATTGGGTACTTAGGGGCCGTTCAAGTATTACGTAAGTACGTAAATAGATTTATTACAATCATTTACCCCCCATCCCCCTTGTCAGCAAAAGTAAGCAAACCTCTTACCACCACCACCACCCCCCCCCCCCCCTCTTTTCCCATGCTTATGTAAACATTGTTATATGCATTTTTTTTTAATGTATTCTGTTATTGAATTATGAGCAGCAGTTATAATTCTAGAAATAAGAAAATAGTACCGAAACGAAACAATAGATTGACGGAAGAAATTTAGACAAGTGAATAGCGCGTGGTAATTCCCCTACTCGGTTGTAAGCGAGTACCCAAACATATACATTATTTGTGCGAACCCCCAAAAATGTGTTTCGTTTTCAAACATAAGACAATGTGTGGGTTGCCATATGTGTAAAAAAGTAAATAACTACTGCTGATGTAATCACCATCTAGACACACACACCCCCCTCCCGCCGCCCCCCTATAGTGCTTACGTAATACTTGAACAGCCCCTTACGTGTCCAAATCAGTAAAAATTAATTAAAACATTGGACAATGCTGCCTTTTTCTTCAGTGCACAGAAACTTTCTCCATAGACTACAATGAGAATTTTAGGCATGTTTCTAAAGTTAGTCACTATTAACTTCACATATTCCATTAAAGAAGCCCAATTTTGAATATTATACAATAAAAATACTGTTATGGCCTGAAAAGTGTTTAAACAAAGATAGCAACATATTTCTCCCCCTTTAAGTCAATTCAGTTAGGCAGGCCCCTTAGGTTTTTTTTTAATGTAAGCTCCTTCATATTACAGTTCATATGTTTGAGCTGACAAATACTCTATGCAATAACAATAAGTACCTAATTGGATATTTTTACGTAGCTATTTTTTTAAAAAACTGAAACAGTAATAATAAGTAAATGCAACCAACAGAACAATTCTAGGTACGTTAGGCTATTGAAGACTGATATTCTAATAATATTCTCAAGAAAAAATTTGAACACACAGTAAAGTGAAAAAAAGTGGAACCGCTATGCAAATACATGTAAACACTAGATTTATAAGACTATTAGATAAATGAGTGCTGTCTAAAATATGCACCTAGTTGTTTTTCGTCACAAATTAAAGTATACTATATGCGTAGTAATCAGGCCAAGTTATTCTTCTCTGCCTCGGACAGAAGCTGCGGCCATCATCACGAGTTCCACAGCCACCAAGTGGTCACGTTGCACGGCTGACTGCGCTATCACACTCAATTGACCTTGCCAACTTGGGGGGTCAATGTATTCTGTTACACAGATCCAGTGCGAAACAACGCAGGGTTTCAAACTGGACACAATTAGCCAACTGTGACTTTCACACTGCCAGGTTAGGTAAAAAAAAAAAAAAAAAAAAAAAAGTTAACTAAAAATATTTACCCGAGTTTATTGATACAAGTGAACAAACACACCCACTCAAATTTTATGTTCTTGGTTCTGTGAAACACAAATTGCAACTAGGCTTCTAAGGCAACTGACTACAAATAGCGGACCATAAATTTAGTTATGCACCTATGTTACGACTGCAAACTGACTTAAAAAAATACATTTTTCGAAAAAAAGTTGAAAACTTGAAAGTAATATTATATGCAGTATATATGCTTATTAAATGCAGACAAAAATAATTACAGTGGTGCAAAGATGTTGGAAGTGAAAGGAGGATTTTATGGGTGAAACAGAAAAGTGGAAAGTCTTGCGGCCCAATGCTCCTGCTTACGCAGCAACTTTCCCCCCGGGACGCGTCCGGGCTCGGAGAGCCACGCACAGGATGCGCACGGGCATGCTTCGCTTCCCGCTTCCCGCGTGCCAAACCAGGCTGCTCGCTCGGCGTGAAGTCCGGATAACACACAGGCAGGGAAACCTGCTCACTCTGGCATGCTTCCCTCCCAGTGACCCAACTAACTATCACAACCACCGCTAGCACCGCAGAGATACTGCGTGTAGCAGGGCCGTACACCCGAGGGAGGGGGGGGGGATATATCCCCCCCCTCCAACTCCTAAAATATTTATAAAATTCTATCATTCACTCCCACTAAAAAAAATTTACAGAATTTGAAAGCACACAGCAAGCAAAATGGTTCTATCCCCCCTCCCCCCACCCGCTCCCCTCAAATTAAATTCTGTGTACCATTCTCTATCAACTAGTTTAAGAAATGGCATTACAATGCCACATTTATTCCCGAAAATATTGTCTTATCTGCATATGCACAAAAGTTTTCTGTCAAATGCAGAAGCATGTACAAGTGGGAAGAGGTGTAAACTTTGAATAACTGAAGCAATTACTCCCCCCCCCCCCCCCTTCTACAGAACTTATACCTACTAGATGAAATGCAGTTTCATGGATAAAAATGGAAAAAAAATATTAGTTTCCGAACACAATGCAACTCCTTCAAGAGTTCCCGGATCTGCCACTGGTCTAATGATAAATTTTTCCACACGGTGCAGATTTTCAAAAGAGTTTGATGAACCTCAATACCATCCATAGCGAAAATAAAATAGAACATGTATAGTTATGTATTAACTACGACTTTAAAAGTATGCTTAATTTTAATCATCTGCTTATCAGATGCCGTCAAATTTATTACAAAGTTACTGAAAACTTTCTGCAAAACTAAAACACAAATTTGTAAAATGTTTACCTACCAAAAGCATGCATATATAAGTAATCTAAGAAATAAAACATTTCTGAACATAATATTGGAAAAATTAAATTTAAATTCTACACAGGCAAATCATATTTTGTTTATACCCAAACTACAGATACTGATGAAAAATTATTTAGTTATAAAAAAAATAACTTATCAAAAAACACAATATTCAAACAAAACTACCTCATATTCCATGTCACTTTGCTGCAGACTTTAAAACTTTGTAACTATGGAGTAACAATTCTTAAATTTCATAAATGTATAGGCCTACTGTACAATGAAAGAAACTGTACGCTCGTTCATAGCCTTAAACACCAAGGTGATGCCTTTAGTATGACACTGCCACCTTATGTACTATTAACTTAAAATCATGTGAGCATTACACGTCAGAAATCTTTTCTCCTAGTAGACAAACATGCTGAATAAAACATACTTACAGTGGCCAAAAGGCACCTAGACTCCCTTACAGCACCACAGTAGCCGATGAAACTAACTATGAACACAAAGGCTCCCGCTGCAATAAGGATGTACGATGCTTGCTCAATAACCGTTGGCTGCGTGAATTTGCCAAACTGGAATCATACGAAACAAAAAAAAAATCAGTCCACAATAAGATCTGTGTGTCACAAACTTAACAATATTGTTTGGTAACATATAGCAACAAAATTACACCATGCTGCGATCATGAAATATTTTCATTCAACAGGTAATACTATAAATTTCCCACACTGAAATATTAAACTGAAAAATTTTGAAACACAACATAAGTATATGTTCGTGAATTTGTTTTTGCTCAAACGACTGAAATCAGTCTGTAAATACTTCCTACAAACAAAAAAAAACTTATTGAGCTGATTCAACATTATTACTAGGTATATAATATATTATTAAAAAGTTTTAAAAAAAATCTTTTGTCAAAGAGATTTGAACCACTGACCTCACGCTTACAAAGCGCACACCTTGCCAAAATTCTACCAACATAATTCCTAAACATCAAGGAGAATTATATGTAGGTACTCTTTGGAAGCCATTTTATTTTACTAAATATAATCCAGGTAGTCTCACTATTATAAAGTTTAATTTCTCACACCAATAAGTTTGGTATGTAACCTCATGTTTACCAAGGTGACGATATGCGGGTTATGTTGCTACACATGCGTGCGCCATCTATTCGGGGTTTCGAAACTTCTGCGCAGACGCAACACCATTGTCTCGCATTTCCGTTCCATTTTCACGAAATTACTCCTACCAAACGCCGTATACCGACCGCCCAGATGTTTGCACATCATAAAGAATCACCGTGGGCTTCTATGCACATTAACATCTGCGTCTCTATAAGTTTTCTGAACACTTCCCTTCAAATACGGCCATCGAAAAACGCAAAAAGTTGTCAAGTTGAACAATACTTAGCGTTGCGTTTATTGCGACTTGCGTAGTTTGTGAAACCGGTAGTCAAATATGTCTAGACATTTTTTTTTTTGCAAGATGCACTCTTGTGTGGTTTTAAAAAATTGGTTGTCTGTAAAGTCGGTTTACGGAAGATAGTAGTATATGAATGGGCGTCCGGAAACAGGCTTCCAGGCTGTGGAGCGTGTGGGCACGTCCGCCATCTTGGATTGTGACGTCACGGCGGCCATCTTGGTTGACCTTGACCTTGACCTTTGACCTTGACCTTTAATTTGATCCTCAAAAATCGCCAAAATCCGCCAAAATTGGGCAAAATTTACCCAAAATTCCTCAAAATTCGCCAAAATTACCATTTATGTGGAAATAAATTCCGCCAAAAAATCTCAAATAATTCCACAGTTCAAAAATTAGGATTTCGAAAATCCTCAAAAGTCGCTTTGCCCTAGAAAAAACGAAAACTCCTAAAAGCGGCTTAAAACTCCTAAGAGCTAGCCGCTTATAAGCCGCCGACCTTGAAAATAAGGATGTCATGGCAGCCATATTGGATGATGACGTCACCATTGCAAATTTTGTTACGGCCGCCATCTTTAACTTTTTTATTTATTATCCGATTTTAATGAAAAAAAATTAAAAATTATAAAAAAAATCCATTTAATAAAATTTTAATAAAAGATTTATAAAAATTATATTTTTACGACACGGAGTTCGGAGTCCTCGGTTCGAACCCGGTGAGGGCAAAAAAATTAAAAATGGCGACCGATCCTTCCCCCCGTGGTGTGTGCTAGCAGACTGACTCCCACCACTTTTTTTCAAAGCATATAGATCGTCATCTAGTATGAAGTCATGTCAGCCATCTTGTCTTTGATGCTGGAAGCCATCATCAATGTATCGTCGGCGAGAGTGCGCTCACGCCATGTTAGTTTAGTTCTTATCCGATAGAGTGCAGTAATCATTTATTACTGTGACACCCGCCATCTTGAAATTTGGCCGCCATCTTGAAAATCCGTAATTATTTAGCTAGAAATTCGGGAAAAGTTCCAAAATTCATTAAATAAATCACTCATTAATTTACATATTGATTCGATCGATTCACGTCCTCGGTTCGATACCCGATCGATGCAATAATGTTTAATTTTATGAAAAAATAATAATTTCAATAAACCATGTTAAACTTTCGTAAAGAGACTTTAAATCCTCTACTACCATCATCCTATCAGACGTCAAGACTACCATATTGGAAATTCGTAATTTTAATGCTAGAGATTCGGGAAAAAGTTCAAAATTCATTAAATAAATTTGTAATCAATATACTGATTGATTGGATCGACTAAGGTCCGTGGTTCGATCCCTTGTCGATACAAAACAACATTAATATTTTAAAAAAGTACCACTAAAGTGTAAGGTTTGAAAAATAAAAAACACCGCAAGTTCTTTTAAAAAAACTTTTATTTCATACATACTACACTACTACAAGTACAAAAAAAAACACTGACAAATTACTAAAGTTTTGTGGATTTCTCGATTCAAACAGTCTTCTTATTGTACGTACTAAGCCTTTTACATGACTTTAAATGTCTATACGATCCGTTCATCACCACAGCCAGAGACGGACTGAAGTTCATATCACTTATATAGTCTCATTAGCCGGTACAACACATGAGTCGAAACAATAACCATGTTCATTATACGTCTCGGAGCATTTTTTATAATGACGATGTAAGCTATCGAGACGTGAAATTAGTTTATTACATTTTATACACTGAAAATGTATTCTTTGAACATTATTAGAACAACCGCTCCTTTCATGTCTGCGCGCATTTGAAGTTCTAGTAAATGATGCGTCACAATATTTGCACTGATGCGATGCACGCTCTTCATGAATTGAAGTCTGGAATGCAGATGGTGAAACTTCAGCTGATGGTGGAACAGCACATATCGAAGTCTCCTCCAGCGTTGTCAGAGGCGTTGCCAACGGGATCTGCTCCAACATCGTCGGCGCCGACGTCATGGTTCTCGTAGTCGATGGTACATCCTCCATCGAGTACGACGTTAAAGTCGGTAAAGATGCCATCGAAGTCTCAAGAACAGGCAATTACGCGACTTATACACCAGAAGAAACAAACTAGGTGATCCGTACACCGTCAACGGCAGTAACAAACTAAGCGTCCTGCTGTATAGGACTCGTTTATATACTTTAACCGGTTTGAATAATACGCTAGTCAAATCAAGAACAATTTACTAAAATACTAGAGTCAAAACAACATTAAAAAAATAGAAGCACCATCAACAAAAAAGGAAACACATTTGGAAGCACCTTCAAAAAAGGAAAAACAATAGGAAGCACCGACTACGAAAAAACAGCACATTTGGAAGCACCGACAACGAAAAGGCAGCACATTTGGAAGCACCGTCATCGAAAAGGCAGCTCATTTGGAAGCACCGACTACCAAAAGGCAGCACATTTGTAAGCACCGACTACGAACAGACAGCACATTTGACAGCACCGACAACGAAAAGGCAGCACATTTGGAAGCACCGACTACGAAAAGGCAGCACATTTGACAGCACCGACAACGAAAAGGCAGCACATTTGGAAGCACCAACTACGAAAAGGCAGCACATTTGGAAGCACCAACTACGAAAAGGCAGCACATTTGGAAGCACCGACAACGAAAAGGCAGCACATTTGGAAGCACCGACTACGAAAAGGCAGCACATTTGGAAGCACCGACTACGAAAAGGCAGCACATTTGACAGCACCGAAAACGAAAAGGCAGCACATTTGGAAGCACCGACAACGAAAAGGCAGCACATTTGGAAGCACCGACAACGAAAAGGCAGCACATTTGGAAGCACCGACTACGAAAAGGCAGCACATTTGGCAGCACCGACAACGAAAAGTCAGCACATTTGGAAGCACCGACTACGAAAAGGCAGCACATTTGACAGCACCGACAACGAAAAGGCAGCACATTTGGAAGCACCAACTACGAAAAGGCAGCACATTCTTAAGCACCGACTACGAAAAGGCAGCACATTTGGAAGCACCGACAACGAAAAGGCAGCACATTTGGAAGCACCGAAAACGAAAAGGCAGCACATTTGGTAGCACCGACAACGAAAAGGCAGCACATTTGGAAGCACCGACAACGAAAAGACAGCTCATTTTGGATGCACTATCATAAAGGCAGCACATTTTGGAAGCACCATCGAATAAGGAAGCACATTTGGAAGCTCCATCAACAAAAAAAAAAAAAAAAAAAAAAAAAAAAAAAAAAAAAAAAGGATGCAAAATTTACGAGATCTAAGTCTTAGTTAGAAATCAGAATACAAGAAATAAAAACATTAAATTCTTATAATTTAAATTATTTATTTTATTTCTTTACATTATACAAATGCAAGTAAAACAAGCCATTATTGTATGTAGCCAGCTTCCCTCAGTTCCTTGAGTATGAAGGATATTTCTTTGATGCACGAATAGTTTCCTGCACAAAGCGAACCATGTAGAAGTCTTAACCGGTCAACCAATATGTTTGGATCTTTCCATGATGTGTAATCATTCTCTTCTACCACCATCTTTTTGCACCTTTATAATAAATATTATGATCTCTGGTGTCTTCCGTTTTACCACCAACCTCAGGGTAACTTTCATGTTTGAGACGGTGATCATCACAAGCTTGATCAGATTTATTTAATATATCACGTCGTTTCCAACGTTTCGGTCTCAGGACACCGCCACATTCTTCGATCTTGGCAGCTTTAGGTGCTTCATCATAGGCTATGTCTTTGTCAGCAGCCTCAGAGTCACTGTAACAATCACCGTAGAAGGAATCGTCTTCACCCAATTTACCATAATAATTCGATGTTGATGATGTTGAAGTGTCTTCATCGTCTACATGCTTCCTTTTTAGGAGTCCATCATTTTTACAAAGTAGGAAAGAACTACTTGAATTCGGCTGGAATATATTCTCACTTTTCACGTTAAGGATTCTTCCATTGTCTTCATTCTTCCGTAAATCATCATCCTCCTTCAATTTTAGTTCTTTGTCGAGATCGGAAGAGCCAAGAAAATTATTGTCGTAATGCAGATCACTCTTCCTTAGGCTAGTAGATTCATCGTTGTCCTCTAGCTTGTACGCAGGCTTGGCGCTACAAGTTCTGCCATGTCTTTTTAGGCTCTCTCTCCGCGTAAACGACTTGCTACATCGAACACAACTTATCATATTGCGCAGTGGATTTTTAACACAGTCATTCTTCTCGTGTTGTCTTTTATTCTTTCTCAAGATAAACTCTTTACTGCAAAACTTACACCTATGTTCTTTCGATACAGCGTCAGATCCCAAATCAGAATTCATATTAGTTACTGAGACTAATGTCAGATGCAAACTAAGAGTTTTAAATTAGATATATTACTTAAATATAATTTTTTAATTATTTCATCAGCGATAATTAATTTATCTCATGCAAAAGTACTTTATGCATGTAGTTCTGCTTTTCAACAACAGATGTCGACACATGTTGCTTGCAGGTAAATAATATTTAGTTCTTTTATGCGGGATGCCTGATGCTCACTAACGATCGCAAAAGAAGGATGGCTTCGATAGACTCCAAGGAAAAGGAAATTCGTCTTGCATGTTGGTGCTCCACAGATGTCTCATGGCGTAATATTAATTTGACTGAGTAATGATATTTGTCAATTCCACCTGATAAAAAAAATTGCAAGTTTTGATTTAGTAGCAGAAATTATCGAATTAAATGTAACTCCAATTAAAATGACATGTCTCATTAGACAAAAAAAAATCCATGCAGAGAGCGGTTCCTCAGAATAGTCAGAAACACTTGAAGAAACCACAGGAATGATTGCAAGAACACGGGAAAAACCATCAAAATATTGACATTAATAATCAGGAGCACACGGAGAAAACCATCATAATATTGGCAAGAATAATCAGGAGCACACGGAGAAAACCATCATAATATTGACCAGATTAATCAGAAGTACTCGGAGAAAACCACCACATGTTTTCCTTGATATCATAAAATTACAGGAAAAAATATTTAAAAATAAAAATAAATTTAAAAAAAAATAAAAAAATGCATAAACAGTTTCTGATAGCTTGTAAACTTATTATTGTTGAGCAAAGATAGAGTTCTTGTACAAGCCAGAAATTTATGCATTTTTTTATTTTTTTTTAAATTTATTTTTATTTTTAAATATTTTTTCCTGTAATTTTATGATATCAAGGAAAACATGTGGTGGTTTTCTCCGAGTACTTCTGATTAATCTGGTCAATATTATGATGGTTTTCTCCGTGTGCTCCTGATTATTCTTGCCAATATTATGATGGTTTTCTCCGTGTGCTCCTGATTATTAATGTCAATATTTTGATGGTTTTTCCCGTGTTCTTGCAATCATTCCTGTGGTTTCTTCAAGTGTTTCTGACTATTCTGAGGAACCGCTCTCTGCATGGATTTTTTTTTGTCTAATGAGACATGTCATTTTAATTGGAGTTACATTTAATTCGATAATTTCTGCTACTAAATCAAAACTTGCAATTTTTTTTATCAGGTGGAATTGACAAATATCATTACTCAGTCAAATTAATATTACGCCATGAGACATCTGTGGAGCACCAACATGCAAGAAGAACTTCCTTTTCCTTGGAGTCTATCGAAGCCATCCTTCTTTTGCGATCGTTAGTGAGCATCAGGCATCCCGCATAAAAGAACTAAATATTATTTACCTGCAAGCAACATGTGTCGACATCTGTTGTTGAAAAGCAGAACTACATGCATAAAGTACTTTTGCATGAGATAAATTAATTATCGCTGATGAAATAATTAAAAAATTATATTTAAGTAATATATCTAATTTAAAACTCTTAGTTTGCATCTGACATTAGTCTCAGTAACTAATATGAATTCTGATTTGGGATCTGACGCTGTATCGAAAGAACATAGGTGTAAGTTTTGCAGTAAAGAGTTTATCTTGAGAAAGAATAAAAGACAACACGAGAAGAATGACTGTGTTAAAAATCCACTGCGCAATATGATAAGTTGTGTTCGATGTAGCAAGTCGTTTACGCGGAGAGAGAGCCTAAAAAGACATGGCAGAACTTGTAGCGCCAAGCCTGCGTACAAGCTAGAGGACAACGATGAATCTACTAGCCTAAGGAAGAGTGATCTGCATACGACAATAATTTTCTTGGCTCTTCCGATCTCGACAAAGAAATAAAATTGAAGGAGGATGATGATTTACGGAAGAATGAAGACAATGGAAGAATCCTTAACGTGAAAAGTGAGAATATATTCCAGCCGAATTCAAGTAGTTCTTTCCTACTTTGTAAAAATGATGGACTCCTAAAAAGGAAGCATGAAGACGATGAAGACACTTCAACATCATCAACATCGAATTATTATGGTAAATTGGGTGAAGACGATTCCTTCTACGGTGATTGTTACAGTGACTCTGAGGCTGCTGACAAAGACATAGCCTATGATGAAGCACCTAAAGCTGCCAAGATCGAAGAATGTGGCGGTGTCCTGAGACCGAAACGTTGGAAACGACGTGATATATTAAATAAATCTGATCAAGCTTGTGATGATCACCGTCTCAAACATGAAAGTTACCCTGAGGTTGGTGGTAAAACGGAAGACACCAGAGATCATAATATTTATTATAAAGGTGCAAGGAAGATGGTGGTAGAAGAGAATGATTACACATCATGGAAAGATCCAAACATATTGGTTGACCGGTTAAGACTTCTACATGGTTCGCTTTGTGCAGGAAACTATTCGTGCATCAAAGAAATATCCTTCATACTCAAGGAACTGAGGGAAGCTGGCTACATACAATAATGGCTTGTTTTACTTGCATTTGTATAATGTAAAGAAATAAAATAAATAATTTAAATTATAAGAATTTAATGTTTTTATTTCTTGTATTCTGATTTCTAACTAAGACTTAGATCTCGTAAATTTTGCATCCTTTTTGCTTTTTTTTTTTTTCTTTTTTTTTTTTTTGTTGATGGAGCTTCCAAATGTGCTTCCTTATTCGATGGTGCTTCCAAAATGTGCTGCCTTTATGATAGTGCATCCAAAATGAGCTGTCTTTTCGTTGTCGGTGCTTCCAAATGTGCTGCCTTTTCGTTGTCGGTGCTACCAAATGTGCTGCCTTTTCGTTTTCGGTGCTTCCAAATGTGCTGCCTTTTCGTTGTCGGTGCTTCCAAATGTGCTGCCTTTTCGTAGTCGGTGCTTAAGAATGTGCTGCCTTTTCGTAGTTGGTGCTTCCAAATGTGCTGCCTTTTCGTTGTCGGTGCTGTCAAATGTGCTGCCTTTTCGTAGTCGGTGCTTCCAAATGTGCTGACTTTTCGTTGTCGGTGCTGCCAAATGTGCTGCCTTTTCGTAGTCGGTGCTTCCAAATGTGCTGCCTTTTCGTTGTCGGTGCTTCCAAATGTGCTGCCTTTTCGTTTTCGGTGCTGTCAAATGTGCTGCCTTTTCGTAGTCGGTGCTTCCAAATGTGCTGCCTTTTCGTAGTCGGTGCTTCCAAATGTGCTGCCTTTTCGTTGTCGGTGCTTCCAAATGTGCTGCCTTTTCGTAGTTGGTGCTTCCAAATGTGCTGCCTTTTCGTTGTCGGTGCTGTCAAATGTGCTGCCTTTTCGTAGTCGGTGCTTCCAAATGTGCTGCCTTTTCGTTGTCGGTGCTGTCAAATGTGCTGTCTGTTCGTAGTCGGTGCTTACAAATGTGCTGCCTTTTGGTAGTCGGTGCTTCCAAATGAGCTGCCTTTTCGATGACGGTGCTTCCAAATGTGCTGCCTTTTCGTTGTCGGTGCTTCCAAATGTGCTGTTTTTTCGTAGTCTGTGCTTCCTATTGTTTTTCCTTTTTTGAAGGTGCTTCCAAATGTGTTTCCTTTTTTGTTGATGGTGCTTCTATTTTTTTAATGTTGTTTTGACTCTAGTATTTTAGTAAATTGTTCTTGATTTGACTAGCGTATTATTCAAACCGGTTAAAGTATATAAACGAGTCCTATACAGCAGGACGCTTAGTTTGTTACTGCCGTTGACGGTGTACGGATCACCTAGTTTGTTTCTTCTGGTGTATAAGTCGCGTAATTGCCTGTTCTTGAGACTTCGATGGCATCTTTACCGACTTTAACGTCGTACTCGATGGAGGATGTACCATCGACTACGAGAACCATGACGTCGGCGCCGACGATGTTGGAGCAGATCCCGTTGGCAACGCCTCTGACAACGCTGGAGGAGACTTCGATATGTGCTGTTCCACCATCAGCTGAAGTTTCACCATCTGCATTCCAGACTTCAATTCATGAAGAGCGTGCATCGCATCAGTGCAAATATTGTGACGCATCATTTACTAGAACTTCAAATGCGCGCAGACATGAAAGGAGCGGTTGTTCTAATAATGTTCAAAGAATACATTTTCAGTGTATAAAATGTAATAAACTAATTTCACGTCTCGATAGCTTACATCGTCATTATAAAAAATGCTCCGAGACGTATAATGAACATGGTTATTGTTTCGACTCATGTGTTGTACCGGCTAATGAGACTATATAAGTGATATGAACTTCAGTCCGTCTCTGGCTGTGGTGATGAACGGATCGTATAGACATTTAAAGTCATGTAAAAGGCTTAGTACGTACAATAAGAAGACTGTTTGAATCGAGAAATCCACAAAACTTTAGTAATTTGTCAGTGTTTTTTTTTTGTACTTGTAGTAGTGTAGTATGTATGAAATAAAAGTTTTTTTAAAAGAACTTGCGGTGTTTTTTATTTTCTCAAACCTTACACTTTAGTGGTACTTTTTTAAAATATTAATGTTGTTTTGTATCGACAAGGGATCGAACCACGGACCTTAGTCGATCCAATCAATCAGTATATTGATTACAAATTTATTTAATGAATTTTGAACTTTTTCCCGAATCTCTAGCATTAAAATTACGAATTTCCAATATGGTAGTCTTGACGTCTGATAGGATGATGGTAGTAGAGGATTTAAAGTCTCTTTACGAAAGTTTAACATGGTTTATTGAAATTATTATTTTTTCATAAAATTAAACATTATTGCATCGATCGGGTATCGAACCGAGGACGTGAATCGATCGAATCAATATGTAAATTAATGAGTGATTTATTTAATGAATTTTGGAACTTTTCCCGAATTTCTAGCTAAATAATTACGGATTTTCAAGATGGCGGCCAAATTTCAAGATGGCGGGTGTCACAGTAATAAATGATTACTGCACTCTATCGGATAAGAACTAAACTAACATGGCGTGAGCGCACTCTCGCCGACGATACATTGATGATGGCTTCCAGCATCAAAGACAAGATGGCTGACATGACGTCATACTAGATGACGATCTATATGCTTTGAAAAAAAGTGGTGGGAGTCAGTCTGCTAGCACACACCACGGGGGGAAGGATCGGTCGCCATTTTTAATTTTTTTGCCCTCACCGGGTTCGAACCGAGGACTCCGAACTCCGTGTCGTAAAAATATAATTTTTATAAATCTTTTATTAAAATTTTATTAAATGTATTTTTTTTATAATTTTTAATTTTTTTTCATTAAAATCGGATAATAAATAAAAAAGTTAAAGATGGCGGCCGTAACAAAATTTGCAATGGTGACGTCATCATCCAATATGGCTGCCATGACATCCTTATTTTCAAGGTCGGCGGCTTATAAGCGGCTAGCTCTTAGGAGTTTTAAGCCGCTTTTAGGAGTTTTCGTTTTTTCTAGGGCAAAGCGACTTTTGAGGATTTTCGAAATCCTAATTTTTGAACTGTGGAATTATTTGAGATTTTTTGGCGGAATTTATTTCCACATAAATGGTAATTTTGGCGAATTTTGAGGAATTTTGGGTAAATTTTGCCCAATTTTGGCGGATTTTGGCGATTTTTGAGGATCAAATTAAAGGTCAAGGTCCAAGGTCAAGGTCAACCAAGATGGCCGCCGTGACGTCACAATCCAAGATGGCGGACGTGCCCACACGCTCCACAGCCTGGAAGCCTGTTTCCGGACGCCCATTCATATACTACTGAAGATAGTTTAACGTGACGTCATAACAAAACATTGATGAAATGATAGCATACTTTTATGAATAAAATTGAATCATTTTTATTGAATTATCACTATTTTGTACGGATACAAAGAAGGAGTGAAATGAAATCTACAATTTAATTGATAATTTTATTTTTATTTGCACTCATTAATTCAGATATGTTTATTACTTCAACGAAGAGATTATTTTAACTATAACTTTAATACATGTTTGCTATTTAACTTCTTCCAATCTGTGTTATTCTGTTAAGGATAGGACGAAGATAGGAAAAGTAGGAAACGAATGGGAGTGTTTCAAGTTTAATGTGCCTCCAAAAAGTCAAATCGATGGTTGTTCCAATCGGGTGGAAGAGAGATAGATGCGGCGCAAGCGTACAATGAGCGTAACGGGACAAAGCGTAACGTGACAATGAGTCATCCTTCGTGCGTGCAGCCGGCGTTCATCGATTTATTAGACGTTGTCACGTCAAAAACGAGCCATTTGTTGCCAGTTGGAATTGAAGTGCGTGGTCGCTCCAAGAGTCTGTGGGTCAGGGAAGATCCAGACACCCCTCTCCCCCCCCCCCCCCCCCCCCCTCCGGGCAAAGACCGGCAAGACTATCTGTCTAACGGCGGCGCAGTTGCCAAGGGAATCTGCACCAGACTGCAGCATCCCTCCGTTCCGGGATCAATATACGGCGCGCGTAAACAAACACTGCGGTGCCCGCATCCAAGCTCTCCCGTCGCGACCCGACGTGTGACGTGTGAAGTGTGAAGTGTGACGTAGCGCGCGCGAAAGCACCGGGGAGAAGTGACGGAAGAGAGCGAGGGGTGTAAAGCCCTGCCACAATTCCAACACCTTCCAATATCCCGTCTCATAAGGTTTGAGGGTTGCGAACGTCACCGAAACCGTCACAGCCAATGTTTGACAAGTTGGATGACTTGAGTTTTCATCTCGCAAATAGGGCGGGTTCTAAAATATGTTAGATGTTCGATGCAATCAGCCAATCAAAATCGTGCCTATCGTAAAATGAAATGACATCAGTTTCCATCACAATGAATCTTTAAAATGGTAAAGAATATGGTTATAAAAGTGAAATAACTGAAATAATGATAATATGAATGTATTATGCGAAATAATTTTATGTTAATAAAGGGATATATGTTTCTATATCTTTGAAAAATTTTTATAATGTGAGATAATTTTATATACTTAAAAAAAATTACAAAAGCACATATGGCAATGAAAGTTACAGAATTCCATCCAGCACTGTGATCCGTTATTTAATTTCCAAATGAGCATTGAAATTGGAAAGTTCGAAATAGCACAGACCAAAAATAAACTTTAATAGTGTGAATTTGGAATCCATTTTTCCGTCCAATACTACCCCTTCAACTCTACTGTCAAATATCGCTGGAGACAAATATTTGTCAGTGTGACAGGGCCTTTGGTGAGACGGGATGATAATTGCGACGCTCGCTGGTGATGCCAGATGTCTCCTCTAATCGCAAGGCTCTGAACTGGCGCGCTGTCTTCTCGTCGTGCACAGGAAAACAATGGGATTTGAGCTGTAACCGTAACATATGACGAAGAATTTTTTACTCTTCTGAAACTACAGTTTAAAAACTAAATACAGAAACAGAACTAATCATACGCCCTCGGCTTTTGTAAACAGAAACCATACGGATATCTCGAGTCTTTTTTTTTCTGAAGCTCTGCAGACTGCGTGCGTGCGTGCGGGTAAACAGGCCCCTTCAATAGTTCTTTTAAACTGCTACAATGAAAGTAAAGGCCCTTAAAATACTAATTAACTGTACAGATGTTTTACCTTTTAACCACAGCATCTGTGTAAAATACCACAAGTCGATATTGTTGTAAATACGTTCAGATATGGCCGACAGACTAAAAAACAGAAACTGTTGAAATTACTACAGATCAGTATAATCTCACCGGAAAACTGCCAACGCCGCACAGTGGAGTATTTGTACCAAAATCCTGGCCAAAAAAGAAAAAAATATATTTCGTTTAGTCACAGCAGAAATTGTATTTTCTTGTTGCCTAATCACATGCGCGTCGAGCAGGGTCTATTTTGGTACCATGAGTCATATCCGGTGACTGCTACGCTTAGTTGAAGAGTTGATGTCTATGTGTGCGGACGTGCTTGTGCTAGAGAGTTCACCGTTCGTGTTCTTCAACATACGTGTTTCTTCTAGCTGTTAGGATTGACATATTGTCATGAAATTTCGTACAGCTGTTAAATAAGGTAACTGTTTCATTTCAATGTATATTTTATTGTGAAAAATTATTTAAGTGCCGTAATAAAAAAATAACAAACTTAGGACAAAATGTGTGTTCGAAAGGTTAGAAAAGATTTATGATTTCAAGAGACTTTTTGAATGTGTGTCGGGCCTTGTCGGGCTGTCGTTTTAACATATTCTTAATACGTTGCCCACTAAGTTTCAATACCAGAAGAGAAATTTCCTGCATGTAGTTGCCATTTTTATTTAACACTAATTTTAAACATTGGTGTGAATTTTTACAATAGTTTTCAGATTAACAAATTTGACTGTTGCCTATCAAAGGATACAGGAAAAAATAATTTTACTTTGGTTTATTATAGCTCTTGTATTTGTAATACATTGCCAGCATTATTAAATAAGAAATAATAACATTACAGTCCCTACCAAACGTTTTGCACCGCTAGTAAATTCTAATAAAACTATTACAGAACTAGGTACAAGTTGCTATTCAATATTTGTGCTTAAATTAATATTATGAGCCAGTTGATTCATCAGTGCTGAGATATGCACATGTTGGAGACTGGGAATTAGAAAATAAATTGAGGAAAATACCTTATGTGATGCTCCTCTCTTAATTTCGGAGTAGACATATTCCCATCAACATTCACTTTCAAAGTTCTGTGCGTTTACTATTTTCTTTGTCCCAATCATGCTTCTTATCCAGATATTAATGTGATAGGAAATGTGGTTTTGTTTAACACAGATTTATTAAAAATCTTATACATTTATATTTATCGTGATATAGATAAGATTTATGATATCGGTTTTTAAGTGATTGCCTACGTTATACTAATATAAACCGTAAATAAGATTTAGATAATTTTTTAAAATAATATGTAAGTATAAACTTTATTTCATAATTAATTACAGTCATAAATATTAGTCTATTTTGTTTTAGGTTCCGAACATGGAAAAGGAATTTACAAGAATGTCATTATATGAACTACTCCGGGAATCTCCAAACAGGTCCATTGTTGAAAAGCTTCATTTTATGGAACACAGAGTACCTGACATAACAAAGTGCCCAGAAGATGAGAGAAATTCATTAAGTCGCTTACTCAGGTATTTTAAAGCTGATTTTAAGAAAAGGTGGTATTTAGCTAATAACAAAGAGGAACGGTTTCTCCAGAACAATGGTAAATGGTTATCGCATACCATTAAGGTGCCCAACTTTTCATCAACTACCTCAGGTCGCGGTCGTCCTACGAAGGACTTCATTGAGTCAAGTGAGAGGACAAAACGCAGGAAAACAGAATAACTCAGACAACAGTTCACCCCTGAAGAACTAACATATGCTGCATCAATGAATCACAGAGTTTCGGGAAATTCTGATGCAGCTGATTTAATGAAAAAAATCACTGAGACTCCAACAAGGGCTAGTAAAATTATTGTTAAACAGAAATTCAGTAAAAAAAAACACAATCCTTCAGAAGCATTGTCTATTTTTGTTCAAGCGGAATTAACAAAACAGCAATATCAAGTAATTTATAGTGCAAACAAAAATGTTTACCCTTGCTATTCACTGCTCACAAAAGCAAAAAAAGAATGTTACCCAAGCGAAGACTCCATTGTCGTTTCTGAAACAAAAGCAGAAGTTAAGTTACAGTCTTTATTAGATCACACCTCTTCAAGGTTATGCAAATACTTAGAAGAAGTGTTACAGGTACTGTCATCAGAAGAAAAACAAAATTTGGAATTAATCTCAAAATGGGGGTGCGATGGTTCTCAGAAAACACAGTTCAAACAAAAATTTGAAAACATAGCTGATAGTGATGCCAATATTTTTCAAAGCTCATGTGTGCCCATAAAATTAATTGCTAATAACCATACAGAGAAAAAAATTATATGGCAGAACCCAACACCTTCCTCCACAAGATTCTGTAGGCCAATTCGAATCCGTTTTGTACATGAAACTGCAGATGTTACTCTTGATGAAATTAAGTACATTCAGGAACAAATAAAAACATTGAAAGAAACAGAAGTGCCAAGTTTTCATGGAGCTGTGAAGATTCGACACACTTTACTGTTAACAATGGTTGACGGAAAAGTCTGCAATGCTGCAACTGGCACGACATCGACAATGAGGTGTTACATCTGTGGATCTACATCAAAAGATTTTAATAAATTATGTAAGGATTTCACAGAAAACCCCAATACTTTAACGTTTAGACTGTCCCCTCTGCACACACGGATCAGGTTTTTGGAATCAATTTTGCGTTTGTCATACAGAATACCAATTAGCATTTGGCAAGCAATAAGTAAAGAACAGAAGAGAATTGTTGCGGATACTAAAAAGAACATTCAAAAAATGCTTAAAGACGAACTTGGATTATTGGTTGATGTTCCAAAGCAAGGATTTGGAACTACGAATGATGGGAACACATCAAGACGCTTCTTTGCAGAACCAGACACTGCATCACGAATTACTGGCGTGAATGTTGAACTTATTAAAAGATTAAAAGTAATATTGGAAGCTATTTCAAGTGGGCACCATATTGATGAGACGAAATTTCAAAAATATGCTTATGAAACAGCCAAGCTATATGTGAGCCTCTATAGTTGGCATCCCATGAGTCCAACAATGCACAAAGTATTGATGCACGGAGCTGCAGTTATTAAGAAGCTATTCTGCCTATAGGCCAGCTATCAGAAGAAGCTGCTGAGGCTAGGAACAAACATTTCCGGATGTACAGGACGAAGTATTCCCGAAAATGTAACAGAGAAGTGTGCAACAGAGATGTCCTCAATAGGCTGCTGTTAACCAGTTATCCTTTTTTGAGCTGCTCTACACAGAGGCGAAGGAAAACAACTAAGCCATATAGCAGCGAGACTCTGGAGCTTCTTCTGCCAGAGATGGCTGAAATTCGTTCTACCAAAAGAAGCGAAGATGGGTGCCATGAAGAAGCTGAATATAATTACGAGGAAGCAGAGGAGAACCGTAGCTGTAGCTCCGAAGACTCGGATTAACATAGTGCGCGTTCATCGTAAAGACACAAGAAATCACAATGAAGGCTGAGAATAAACTGAACTCATTTTTGTAAATAACTTATCATCTATAAAGACTGGTATGAATACAGAAGTAAATGTAAAATGAATCAGCAATGTGAATAGCTTTCCACTTAATAGGCTTTGCTTTTATTTTATTGTTGAATCCAGTTGTTCTTTGGTGCACAAGAGCTTCATTTAAGTGTTTTATAGCAAAAATAGTTCACAAAAAGTCGTATAAACTGTTTGACTTCAAATAATCAAAAAAATATTTTTGGCCAGGATTTCGGTACAAATACTCCACTGTGCGCCGCTCCAAACAAATCCGCGATGGAGTATGCGGTCGAACAGCAAGTGCGACGCAGTTCCACAAGTTTGGCCAGCCCTGGCGCGGAGAACACTGGTAATGGCTGGAATGCAATTACCGCATTACCGGGAACAGGCCGCCAGCCAACCAGAATGTCTCCCGCTGGAGTTTAACAAAAAAAAAGGGGGTAGGGGAAGGGAGTGACTAATGTCGTCCAGAGGCGCGATGCGGCGACACCTTTGAATATATATACTGTATAGAAGTCGCGAGTGGATAGGATTTACTCTACGTTTTTCAGAAGCATATGATGAGCAGCTTGGGAACTTCACCGCTGCAGTGCGCTGCCGTAAAGCCCTGTATCGTCTTAATTGTTATTTACATGTTAGAGCGCAGCTCTGTCGCCCGCTGTCATTCCCCGCACCCCTCATCAATCATTCACTGCAGCTCAACGTCGTTAAACACAGGAGGGGGAAGGGGTTTTTGAAGAGTTGGACACTTGTCCGCTAGGGACCACCACAAGTCGATGCCCTAGAGATGGTGGCGATTGCGGCGGTGAATTAACCAACTACCTCAAAACCGTATTAGAAATTTTAACCTGGGCTGGCGACTTCTATACAGTATATATATTCAAATGCGACACAGTCCCCCCAAGAGTGTCAAATCCACGATACACGCTCCAGCGAGCTCATGTTTACAAAATTCGTTATTTAATCCGCCGCAGCCCCTGAGGACACGCCCGGTAAACAAGTGTCGACACCGCTCACGAAGAGGGTCGCGTCTTCTGCCTTCTGCCTTCTGCCTTCTGCCTTCCACCAGCCCCCCCCCCCCCCTTTTCCCTTTTTAATATCCCCTCTCCACGAGGGGGTAAAAAATTAATGAGCAAATGAATCAGGGCTTAACGCTTCGTCGACATCAAGGTCAAGAGACGAGGGGTGATGAGTAGAGACCGGAAAAATTCGCAGATTCATTTCGCGATAGTCTGAAATTCATACACGTATACCTTTAAGCTGCTTTTGCTACTGGCTCACTGTTCGTCTGGGCGACTCTGGGCCAATGAGAAACCACTCAACCAAAGAAGTGACGAATCTCTGGCAAACCAGGTTGAGACGACTCACAAGTCAGCAGCCAATTAACTGGCCTTTTTTCCCCCTAGTGTACAGAGGACTGTGTAGACTATCCTGGAGGTCATCGAAACCGCGAATTTTTCAGGTCCCTAGTGATGAGGTGCGAGGTAGAAACCCAGAAATAACTAACAGGCCACGTCAACTTCCGCCTAGTTTCCCGCCTGAGCAACATCCAGGCGTCACCCCGACGGGAATCGAACCCGGATCGCCTTCGGGGATAAATAACTCTTAAAATACCTGCTAAATTTCGAACAATAGTAATGCAACAGGGATTTAAAAAAAAAAAAAAAACTCGAAGCAAATAGTGGAATCGGTAGTTGGAATTGTTTTCCCGGTTGTGGTTGAACATCATCGACTCCGTCGAACCGCCAACCCCCTAGAGTCGATTACTTCGAGCTGCTGGTCTAGCTATTCGTCAGCGAGTAACATGGGCGTGGCAGGGTGACGTCAACAGCTCGGGGCGAGCGACACTCGTTTACTCGCTCACGTGGAGTCTCCCGTGACGATACAGTTTTATTCTGAATGGGACGAGTGAAACCTCAAATACCATCAAATATTTGGTATTCGCAAGATTTAATATTAGATAAAAAAAAAGGATTGAGGATGTGAAATTCAGAATTTCAAATAACTACGTAGTTGAAAATTATTTCATTATTTACCTACATAAACACGTGATACGTTTTGCCAAAAATGGAATTTTTTTTTTTTTACATGTTTCGAAAAGGATAGCCACAATGAATTCACTGTAGTTTTACTTACTGGCTAATATTTACACTATTAATTAAATTATAACAATCCATAAAGTAATCACTTATATTTGTTCCACAGTTTACTTTCCCCCTTGCAGCTCGACTCGGCAGTGGTTCTCCGCTGTTCTTGCCAGAGAAGCCCAAGATGTCAATCAAGTTCTGTCCCTGCCCGAACACGCCCGAATATTCACCTTCGGCCAACCTCGGGATTTGTTTTATTTTTGCGCAGGGAAAAACGAATTCAAATATCAAAAAGTGGTCGGTCAGGTTTAGCTACATTAAAACACTTTAAAACACTATGGACGGTTAGTTAGGTTAGTATAGCTACATTAAAATAAACAGAGAAATATAAATATATATATAAATAAACCCGAGGTTGGCCGAAGGTGAATATTCGGGCGTGTTCGGGCAGGGACAGAACTTTATGTACATCTTAGGCTCCACTTCTTGCCACGCACCTCGGTCCCAACTCACTGCCTCGCACCACTCGCTCGTCCGCCGCGCTGCGACATCGTCCCAGCAGCTCCGATCTCCGCGCACGTGGACCGTCACTCGTCGCCCGCTATCGCTCGCCAAGAGGTCACTAACCCTCGTCGCTCCGAGGACACCGGCCTCTCCCTTGCCGCAGGTTGACCCCGACTTCCACACTTGTCGGTTCGCCCCATGTACAAGTCTCGCAGCCCTCTGGTGCCGCGTCCTCAAATCCCTCGACTTTAACACTCGAAGCTGCGAGAACAATGGCGTCCTAGTTACGGCACTTGTACGCGATGGTGCTCGAGGGAACCGCATAAAAACCCTCCCGAGAGAGAGACGCGTTCCGAGATATTTGGAAAGGCAGGCCTCTAATGGGATTTCCGTGTGACGGTAAGGGAGGGGCAGGTGCTACATATGTCTTTTTTTTTTTTTTTCAGGAATCCCGCAGCCTAGCGCACTGTCGTGGTCTGTGGCTACCTCGTACCAATAGCTTAGAAATGTAAATATCCTTTGCTATTACAACAAAAAAATTCGTTGGGTTGGATTTTTTTGCGTTTTCAGCTCGTACCAATATCACTTGTCTCTTGAGATCTACATTTCGGATTCTAGGCGCTTTTAAGAATCGGATTCGAGATTCCGATTTTAAGGAAAAAAGTGCATTCGACCTGATCACTAATTTTTATTCTCTGGTTACTATGTTTTCAATTTTTTTTTAATTTTTATTAATGAAGTGTAGTTTTAAGTGAAAAAAAAAATGGATCGAAAAATGAGTTTGGTGTTCCGACGGTCTCGTACTTGAACGACCAATCAACGGCAGGCGAGCGAGCGGCGAGAAGCGAGAAGCTGGAGCGAAGCGAGTCGGCCCAGGGGTCAGCGAGGCTGGCAGAGGTCAGTCACCTCCTGCACCCCCCTCCCCCCGCTCCTCCTCCCTGGTCCTCATTCGCGCCTCGCCACGGGCGCAGGGAGCTACTCCGCCCCGCAAGCAGCTAAATATACACCCACGGGAGTCCGGCTCCGCGCATTTGCAAGCCCCTCCCTCCCTCCCTCCCTCCCTCCCACCCTCCAGGATCGCAGCACAGCGACCTCGGGGGAAGCCTAAGATGTACATCAAGTTCTGTCCCTGCCCGAACACCGCCCGAATATTCACCTTCGGCCAACCTCGGGTTCATTTATATATATATATATATACACACATACATATACTAGCGGACCCAACCAACGTTGTTCTGTTCAAACGTTTTAAATTCGAAAATTTACAGGAAATTTCCCTGAATCTAATCGCAGCGTCATCTGCCGGGTCGAACTGAAATTACTATAATTACTATAAGATACTATAAATGTTATAGTGTTATAATTTATTTTACAAACTTATATTTTTATTTTCAAAGAGACATCAATACGTCATAAGTTGCATAGAATAAAATGAGAACTAACAATTTAAAATTGTAGGTTAAGTTGATTGTTATTGAATGCACGTCTATACATAATTAAAAGTAATGAAAAATCGTGTTAAATGCACACAAGAAATATATATATATAAAGATATATTTATATTTCTCTGTTTATTTTAATGTAGCTATACTAACCTAACTAACCGTCCATAGTGTTTTAAAGTGTTTTAATGTAGCTAAACCTAACCGACCACTTTTTGATGTTTGAATTCGTTTTTCCCTGCGCAAAAATAAAACAAATCCCGAGGTTGGCCGAAGGGGAATATTCGGGCGTGTTCGGGCAGGGACAGAACTTGATGCACATCTTAGGCTTCCCCGACCTCGGCGATGCGTTCGCCCAGATGTGACCATGTCCCCCCTTGTCACCACTTGGAGCGCCGAGTCGTCGCGTGAACGAGTCCACTAGAACATCTGCGGCAACGTTAGGTGTTTTGTAACAGGGAGGGCAGGGGATAAGAAGCGCCCCCCCCCCCCCCCCCCTTTTTCCAGATAAAAAAAAACAATTAAACAGAAAAAATATATATATATGTAATACATGCAACAAAGCATCAAATGGGTCAGCCAAGCATTCGCGGTCAATAGATTTTTTTTTTCTCTCCCTCTCGCACAAACAAGGTGCAAGGAGATGTAGTCAGAAAATTAGTTAACTAACCCTCATAAACTATTTATATACAAAAAAATATTTTTAGTGAATGATGTTCTTTTAGTTTTTGTTTGTTATTGTATGGCACCCAACCCAGTTATGAAAAGTTTAAAAGAAAAAATTCCCCCCCCCCCCCTCGTTTTTCGTTTCGATCTGTATATACAACCTTTAAATAGTGTAATTTTTTTTAAAAAAAAACTCCTGAAAGTATTCGCAATATATTTAGGCACGAAAAAAAAATGGTTGTCTGTAAAGTCGGTTTACGGACGATAGTTTAACGTGACGTCATGACAAAACATTGATGAAATGATTGCATACTTTTATGAATAAAATTGAATCTTTTTAATGAATTATCACTATTTTTTATGGTTACAAAGAAGAAGTTAAATGAAATCTACAATTTAATTGATAAATTTACTTTTATTTGAACTCATTATTCAAATATGTTTATTACTTTAACGAAGATATTATTTTAACTGTAACTTTTATACATGTTTGCTATTTAACTTCTTCCAATCTGTGTTATTCGGCTAAGGATAAGACGATGATAGGAAAAGTAGGAAACGAATGGGTGTGTTTCAAGTTTAATGTGCCTCGAAAAAGTCAAATCGATGGTTGTTCCAATCGAGTGGAGGAGAGATAGATGCGGCGCAAGCGTACAATGAGTGTAACGGGACAATGTGCGTAACGGGACGAGTCATCCTTTTCCGTGCGTGCATCCGGCTTTCATTGATTTATTAGACGTCACGTCAAAAACTTAATCCGAAATCAGAAGTACTTTTTCGGGCCTCGGCGAATTCTTAAGTGCTTTTCGTAAACAGACCCCACTCTGATATCTCGCGTTGTTTGTTCCCCCTGGAGCTCTGCGGACTGTGTGTGTGTGTGTGTGTGTGTGTGTGTGTGTGTGTGTGTGTGTGTGTGTGTGTGTGTGTGTGTGTGTGTGTGTGTGTGTGTGTGTGTGTGTGTGTGTGTGTGTGTGTGTGTGTGTGTGTGTGTGTGTGTGTGTGTGTGTGTGTGTGTGTGTGTGTGTGTGTGTGTGTGTGTGTGTGTGTGTGTGTGTGTGTGTGTGTGTGTGTGTGTGTGTGTGTGTGTGTGTGTGTGTGTGTGTGTGTGTGTGTGTGTGTGTGTGTGTGTGTGTGTGTGTGTGTGTGTGTGTGTGTGTGTGTGTGTGTGTGTGTGTGTGTGTGTGTGTGTGTGTGTGTGTGTGTGTGTGTGTGTGTGTGTGTGTGTGTGTGTGTGTGTGTGTGTGTGTGTGTGTGTGTGTGTGTGTGTGTGTGTGTGTGTGTGTGTGTGTGTGTGTGTGTGTGTGTGTGTGTGTGTGTGTGTGTGTGTGTGTGTGTGTGTGTGTGTGTGTGTGTGTGTGTGTGTGTGTGTGTGTGTGTGTGTGTGTGTGTGTGTGTGTGTGTGTGTGTGTGTGTGTGTGTGTGTGTGTGTCCGGGCAGGCGGGGCTCGCACACGTGTCACGACGCGAGTGCAGGACGACGTGAAAGACGAGGTCTGCAAGGCGCCCGAGGACGGCGGGTGTCCCGTGTGGCGTGGTGCGCGCGACGCCGGGAATATGCCCTGTTCCACCCAGAACAATCAAGCCAATGGCGGCACCAGGAAGACCTCTCGGGCAGGGCTCTCACACACAGGAGGACGCAGTTAATAGGACGCAGTTAATAATCATGACATTGCCCTTGGGATATTCACTAAATATATGGTCTCAAATACTGACATTTAGTATTTTCGTGCAAATTATGATTGAAAGAAGAGAGCAGCACACTAACGAAAGTATTTAAGTTAACATTTATAATCCCTACAAAGAAATAAGTAGTAAAATTTGGGCTCGGAAGGGGCTGTCGCCCCCTGCGCCCTTCCTCTGGAGCCGCGCTTGATTCAAGTCATCGCGCGAGTCGTAATCAAGGGCGCAAAAACAGGGGGGGGGGGGGGGCCAAGGGTATTTTGCCGCTCCCCCCCCCCCCCTTCTGAAACCTTGAAGTGGGGGCAAACGGGGGCAAAGAAAGTCCTATGTAATCAATTTTTAGATAATAAAACTGCTTAAATAACACCATTTTCCACCTTGAAATACAAATTTTGCCGGGGGAGGACCCCCGGACCCCCCGCTTCAATAGGGGGGATCGATGATTCTTTATAAAAAGGTATATTGACCCCCCCCCCCCCTTTGGAAATTGAGTTGTTGCGCCCCCTGGTCGTAATCAATGCTGCGACTTCGCCAAGCGACCAGATGATCCCCTCGAGACATCTGTGTCGGCACCCTCCATATGTCCTCCCAAATAAGCGCCCTTTAGGGTGGATGGAAGTCGGCTTGCAGATCTTTTTTTTTTTTTTTTTTTATCATTCCAGGGCAAGTATTATTGAGATAAAAATATGTCAAGGGATTACTTCCCACCTCTGATCAGGAAGGTGTTAGGAGCTTCAGCCATGACCATGCTAGGGAAACCCAGCATGGTCACCGCCTCAGCCCCGTACCTCGCTCAGCTAAATATACAGTTGGCTGTGTCCTTAGCCTTTATAAACTGTCAGCACTGCTGGCGCCTACCCCGATCTCCCACATCACACTGGGGCTTTCTCCGCGGCCGTCAAATTATTCGCCCAAAGTTTGAACACTTTCCCCTCCGCTGTTCGCTCAAGCGCGGCTCCAGGAGGGGGGGGGGGGGCGGTGGGGGAGATAGCCCCTCCCGAGACCAAATTTTATTGATTAGCGTATATTTATGTTTACTTAAATATTTAATTTCATACGTTAAACTTTTATCTCATCAAAAGTTGCATGGAGCTACTAAGGTTCTGTATTTGAAACCTGTAATTTGTAAATAATATTCCAAGGCCAATATCTGACCGCTTTCATTTTTATGCAACTACGACCTTTCTTTGTGCGATAGCCCCTCCCGAAAAGTCATCCTGAAGCCGCCATTGTGTTCGCTTTAGAGTTTCCCCCCCCCCCCCCCTTGCTGGCGCGGGGTCTGCGGGGTGACTCGCTGGGGGGGGGGGGGGGAACTCGGAGGAAGCGGTTAGCGCCAATCGACGACGCGCGGCTAACGAGACGACGGCGCCGCGGTATGGTCTTCCGGGTGAGGCGGCGGCGCTAAGTGCGGACCTGGTGCTGGTTAGCGCGCCTTCTCTCGACCTGCCGGTAGCGACTCTGCTCTGACCTCTGGCCCCTCTACTCACGTCGCGGTAGCGTCGGGAGACGTCCTTCGGAACATAACCAAAAAAAAAATACTCTTCAAGACAAGACTTTTCAGGACAGCGTGGAGTCGGAATGGTAACTTGCGCTAGCGACTGACGCTGCCCGTCATCTTCTGGGGGAATGTGAGGTGCACCGACGAAGAGTGCACACCCTTACAAATATGAAAGGCGTAAACGAACTCCGATCCGAGGAGGTGGTCTCTTCAGTGGGAACATGTTGTGAAACATGTTTTTTTTTTATCTTGGTGCCTAGTTTGTTATGTTTTTGCCTTCTTCAGTTTCAGATGCTGCTGGAAACCTGGTGAGTGTAGTCACTGACCAGACACAAGCGCCCCTGGTTATCAAAATCCAGAACAGGAACACGCTTGAAAGAGGACCGTCAGTCCAAGTGTCCAAACCACCAGCACGGTAGACTTTTCTATTCTGAACAACTCTTCACCCAGGCCATCCTGTGTCTCCTGCATGAATGCGCTCAGAGTTTTGTCTTGCGTCTATGCAGGGTTTCACCTGGGCCCAACTTATCTAGTTTAGAATCTAGCATTAAGAATAAGGGTATTTAGTCATGCCGCTAGGTTTCACCTGGGCCCAACTTACCTAGTTTAGAATCTAGTGTTGAGAATAAGGGTATTCAGTCATGCCGCTAGGTTTCACATAGGCCCAACTTACCTAGTTTAGAATCTAGTGTTAAGAATAAGGGTATTTAGTCATGCCGCTAGGTTTCACCTGGGCCCAACTTACATAGTTTAGAATCTAGTGTTAAGAATAAGGGTGTTTAGTCCTGCCGCTAATCCCGGCATGTCTAAGCGGTACAGGGTTCAGCCTGGGACGCACCTAGAGCCCTCCCCAACCCGGACCCCTTCTACGAACAACAGTTCTAGTTAGGCCGGGAAATGAGTGGAGCGCCAAACGCAGATTGCGACGTCCCAGGCTGTCGCAGTTCGCCCGCCCTCCCTCGACGACGACCTCGCCCCAATCATGGCTTCATTGTCGTGGGACCGGGGTCTCACTGCAAGCCCCGCGCCCGGCGACCTCCGCTGCTCCACAGCCGAGACCACGAGGGCATTCTGTGCCTGGCGTTTCGACTCGCCGCGTTGCAGCCATCTTCGCGGGCTGAAGGCCTTGCGCTCCGGCGTGACCTGGCCCCGATTCACAAACGGGCCAACTGGGCAGTTAGTTGCCCAGAGCGCCATTTGAGTGGCGAGAGAGTCTGTGGTTGAGAGAGTGTCTGTGGTTGAGAGAGTGTCTGTGGTTGAGAGAGTGTCTGTGGTTGAGAGAGTGTCTGTGGTTGAGAGAGTGTCTGTGGTTGAGAGAGTGTCTGTGGTTGAGAGAGTGTCTGTGGTTGAGAGAGTGTCTGTGGTTGAGAGAGTGTCTGTGGTTGAGAGAGTGTCTGTGGTTGAGAGAGTGTCTGTGGTTGAGAGAGTGTCTGTGGTTGAGAGAGTGTCTGTGGTTGAGAGAGTGTCTGTGGTTGAGAGAGTGTCTGTGGTTGAGAGAGTGTCTGTGGTTGAGAGAGTGTCTGTGGTTGAGAGAGTGTCTGTGGTTGAGAGAGTGTCTGTGGTTGAGAGAGTGTCTGTGGTTGAGAGAGTGTCTGTGGTTGAGAGAGTGTCTGTGGTTGAGAGAGTGTCTGTGGTTGAGAGAGTGTCTGTGGTTGAGAGAGTGTCTGTGGTTGAGAGAGTGTCTGTGGTTGAGAGAGTGTCTGTGGTTGAGAGAGTGTCTGTGGTTGAGAGAGTGTCTGTGGTTGAGAGAGTGTCTGTGGTTGAGAGAGTGTCTGTGGTTGAGAGAGTGTCTGTGGTTGAGAGAGTGTCTGTGGTTGAGAGAGTGCCTGTGGTTGAGAGAGTGTCTGTGGTTGAGAGAGTGTCTGTGGTTGAGAGAGTGTCTGTGGTTGAGAGAGTGTCTGTGGTTGAGAGAGTGTCTGTGGTTGAGAGAGTGTCTGTGGTTGAGAGAGTGTCTGTGGTTGAGAGAGTGTCTGTGGTTGAGAGAGTGTCTGTGGTTGAGAGAGTGTCTGTGGTTGAGAGAGTGTCTGTGGTTGAGAGAGTGTCTGTGGTTGAGAGAGTGTGTGTGGTTGAGAGAGTGTCTGTGGTTGAGAGAGTGTGTGGTTGAGAGAGTGTGTGGTTGAGAGAGTGTGTGGTTGAGAGTGTCTGTGGTTGAGAGTGTCTGTGGTTGAGAGTGTCTGTGGTTAAGTGTGTCTGGTCGAGAGAAAAAAAAATTGGACAAAACATTAAGAGGGACGGCGAAAAGGTACGGTAATGATATATGATTTTCGAAAAAATTTCCTACAACTTGAAGCACAGCAGAAAGACGTGTATTAGTCTGTGCTTACCGCAAGAGGAACACACAACCTGTTGCAGGATGACTGACCTCATTCGTGCGATGAGGTGTTGGTGAAGAGGGTGTGTTGCGAAAAAGGATATCTATCTGCCCAGAGCGCTAGCAACCTGAAATCGGGGCCTGGGCATAACACCAACTTCAGTTGTCAATCACCCTTGAAGATGGCTGCAGCATGGCAAGCCGAATCGACGGGCACTCACTTGCCTGGACGATGTCCCAACCCAAAAAATTTGGTTGTCTGCAAAGTCGGTTTACGGACGATAGTTTAACGTGACAACGTCATAACAAAACATTGATGAAATGATTGCATACTTTTATGAATAAAATTGAATCATTTTTATTGAATTATCACTATTTTCTATTTTGTATTGATACAAAGAAGGAGTGAAATGAAATATACAATTTAATTGCTAAATTTGCTTTTATTTGCACACATTAATTCAAATATGTTTATTACTTTAACGAAGAGATTATTTTAACTATAACTTTTATACATGTTTGCAATTCAACTTCTTCCAATCTGTGTTATTCTGTTAAGGATAGGACGATGATAGGAAAAGTAGGAAACGAAAGGGAGTGTTTCAAGTTTAATGAGCCTCGAAAAAGTCAAATTGTTGTTCCAATCGAGTGGAAGAGAGATAGATGCGGCGCAAGCGTACAATGAGCGTAACGGGACACTTTTTCGTGCGTGTAGCCGGCGTTCATCGATTTATTAGACATTGTCACGTCAAAAGCTGAGACGTAGTTGTAAACCCTGGCCAAGAAAGTCTACGATCAATTATTTGCACCAACAGTTCAACGTTATAGTTTTCCATCGCCCGATGCAACGCAATTAGGATTTTAGAATGAGCCCTTTGACCAAGATGATAACCAGCGCTTCAAACCACTTAGTGGTTAACCAGGATCTGAGTTGTGGCTGCCTGCGACGCGGCCTTAACATGGCTTATCCCACGCTCTTGCATATTTTCATCAGCTTATGTCATTGAAAATTTTTGTTTAATACTTACCTAAAATTATGGTGTGGCTGGAAATAACATTTTACAACGATTTAAATGCCTTGAACTCCGACGTGGGGGAGGTTATTTCGTTTCCAAGTCCCGGGCTGAGCTCGAAAGAGAAAGTGGATGAGAGTATGAGCGCGACCAAGAGAAAGCAGTAATCTGAATTCATACCCGTCGCGTGTGTCAGAACACCGTCACAAACAGGGCAATCTTCCACCACGTTGTATTTGTAATGTTATAATTTTTAAGTCCCTCCCCGTTTCAGAGAACTCGGTGGAGGATGGCTTACAAACCAACTAATCCTTAAATTTACTTATGAGGCTTAAACTCATGACAACCCCCAATGTTACTTTTCCAAAAATTTTTGAATAAAAAATAAACGTGGAGCTTGGAGGTCCCTGTTGCCTCAAGCGCATGTGTGATGTAGAAACTTTGCCAAAGCGCAAAGACATCAAACTAGTAAGTTTATATGCTGCCCATGGTTGGGTACGTCATTAAACACAGTTGCGGTAAGTGGTCTTTTTTTTTAATTTATGCCAAGACCTACTGGATAAAAGCTTAAACGCTTGACGTAATAGTAGTAAATTTTTTCACTGTAACGCAAGATTCTTGTATCTCCAAATGTTTACCACAAACTACCTAAATCGCGGCAAACAATGAAAGCTTTGTGGTTATTGTGATTTATGCACGGATCCTGCCGTAGTTAAAATAAGATTATTTATGGTTGTACACTGTTTGTCGACGGCCATTACATAACATCAGGTAACATAGCCTTGTTACTGGAGGCTACACGTGCTAAGGCTGAGGATTACATCTCGCGTACTTTATGTTATCGTTACAATGTTACAAAGATTTAAGGAGATTCAAATAACTTCGCTAAGAAGGGCAATGATATTTGAGTATGTGAGTTATTTTTAAGTCGGAATAAAATAAGACTATCAAAGCTTCCCGAACTAAAAGAGCATAAACGACAATGCAAGTGTGATCACACATCATTTTAATTAATTAGGTATAAAATTTTTGAAAGTTGGCGATAGTAAAAATAAAATACAGTGGCAAACAAACATTTACATAAACCGAATAATCGCCTCTTAAACACTGCCTTTTTTTAATTTGAAAACTAATACATATATATTTATTACATATATATTAATGTAGGGTTTCTAATTTATAACATGGTTTCGTTTCCATCGTCTTTAGCACAACACTTTGCAAAGATCATAATATATAATACACAAAAGTAAATCAAAATGTGAAACATTGACAAGATATATTTTAAGTTAATTTTAACTTTATGCTATGTGAAATTAATGTATAATACTTACTTCTTTGTTTAATAATAGTTACTTCACGGCATTTTTAATATTCTTACTAAAGAGTTCCTTTCAAGCCAAATTCTAGCATGAGCATTTACACAGTTGCCGTTTGTTTCAACACGCTTTTATTAGCTTCACTTGTAATTACCGAACTGTGTAAGCAAATATTTAAAGTAGTCTAACCTTCTTTATTTGAGACTTTGCAAGTATGTGTAATCCGGATGACAATACACTAATTTGGTTACCTCCTAAATGGCAACTAGTAAGCCCCTTACTTTTTAGCCTGCTACTGACAAAGGCGCGTATTTTAAAACAATAATTTATGAAGCTTTTAGTGTGTAACATAAAGGCGTGTTCTGATGTAATAACTTCCAGCCACGCAGACTTCGACTCAAGGACGGACAGTCGCTGGGAGTCGCTGGGAGGCTCGGGGGGCTCGGGGGGCTCGGGAGGCTCGGGGGGCTCGGGGGGCTCGGGAGGCTCGGGGGGCTCGGGGGGCTCGGGGGGCTCGGGAGGCTCGGGGGGCTCGGGAGGCTCGGGGGGCTCGGGGGGCTCGGGAGGCTCGGGGGGCTCGGGGGGCTCGGGGGGCTCGGGGGGCTCGGGAGGCTCGGGGGGCTCGGGAGGCTCGGGAGGCTCGGGGGGCTCGGGGGGCTCGGGAGGCTCGGGGGGCTCGGGAGGCTCGGGGGGCTCGGGAGGCTCGGGGGGCTCGGGGGGCTCGGGGGGCTCGGGAGGCTCGGGGGGCTCGGGGGGCTCGGGAGGCTCGGGAGGCTCGGGGGGCTCGGGAGGCTCGGGGGGCTCGGGGGGCTCGGGAGGCTCGGGGGCTCGGGGGGCTCGGGGGGCTCGGGGGGCTCGGGAGGCTCGGGAGGCTCGGGGGGCTCGGGGGGCTCGGGGGGCTCGGGAGGCTCGGGAGGCTCGGGGGGCTCGGGAGGCTCGGGGGGCTCGGGGGGCTCGGGAGGCTCGGGGGGCTCGGGGGGCTCGGGGGGCTCGGGGGGCTCGGGAGGCTCGGGGGGCTCGGGAGGCTCGGGGGCTCGGGGGGCTCGGGAGGCTCGGGAGGCTCGGGGGGCTCGGGAGGCTCGGGGGGCTCGGGGGGCTCGGGGGGCTCGGGAGGCTCGGGGGGCTCGGGAGGCTCGGGGGGCTCGGGAGGCTCGGGGGGCTCGGGAGGCTCGGGAGGCTCGGGAGGCCTTGGGGGCTCGGGAGGCTCGGGGGGCTCGGGAGGCTCGGGAGGCTCGGGGGGCTCGGGAGGCTCGGGAGGCTCGGGGGGCTCGGGAGGCTCGGGAGGCTCGGGGGGCTCGGGGGGCTCGGGGGGCTCGGGGGGCTCGGGGGGCTCGGGGGGCTCGGGAGGCTCGGGAGGCTCGGGGGGCTCGGGAGGCTCGGGGGGCTCGGGAGGCTCGGGGGGCTCGGGAGGCTCGGGGGGCTCGGGGGGCTCGGGGGGCTCGGGGGGCTCGGGGGGCTCGGGGGGCTCGGGAGGCTCGGGAGGCTCGGGGGGCTCGGGGGGCTCGGGGGGCTCGGGGGGCTCGGAGGGCTCGGGAGGCTCGGGAGGCTCGGAGGCTCACCTCGATCTGCAGCTCCTTGTTCTCGATGATCTGCGTGACGGCGATGAAGGAGTGCTTGTCCTGCGCGATCCATATGCCGACCCCCAGCGCCGCCGCGCCGGCCAGCTGCAACAACAGCGCGTCTGAGGCAGGGGCGCTGTGCACATTGTACAAGCGGTCCAGTGCAGCCACTGGATCATGTATCACAAGTAACTAAGTATAGTTTAGAATGGAAATTTTTTGGAATTTTAAAAATAAAATTATTTGCCACACTAAAAATTAAGGGAATAGTATCAGTACTCCAACGTTTACACATAATTTTCTAGTAGTGATTTCGTCTGAGAAAAAAAAAACTGGAAAATTTAGTTTTTACGTACCTAATTGTTTTAATACTTTGTACTTGATGATTTCGTCCGTACTAGTCGTAAATTCAGATAATGTTAATAAATACATGAAACACGCCATCTTAAGTTTGTATTAAAGACGTACTTACACGTGTGCAAACTGGAAATGAAATATATAGACTGCACTTGGAAATATTACAATTATTCCTGCCGTTTCTTGTGCATGAGGGTTGTAATATGAAGGAACTGCACTAACGTTGCCCACTAAGGATTGCAATAATATTTCCAAAATGATATCTTTATAACCTTTATGTAGCTAAATTGCTGTTATTTTATAATTCTGTTTATTTTTAATATAGAATTCCGGAAGGGATGAGTCAGGACCCCAGGACCTCCGCCACTGGTTGAGGTCACCGCGATCTCAATTTTTTTTTTTTTACTAAATCATATTTTGTTAAATCATAAGTGGTCCCGGGTAACAAATTACTTTCCAAAATGTTCATTTCTCGTATCCATCACGTATTATTTTTTACGTTAACAATACGAATGAAGATGCAGACAAGACTCGATCCAAAATTGGTAGCCACCACAGCCCTGGTGAAACCATGGGAACAGCGCGGTGTACCGGCCAGATGACATTGGAAGCCCGCGGACAAGTTTCCCGACGCCGACACTGTCGAGGGACGGACCTCGCGGCTATGAGTACACGTCGTTTTGCCTAAAGTCATTTAGCCTAAAATGTTCTTTAGGGGAAACGACTTTTGGGCAAAACGACTTTTGGGCAAAACGACTTTTGGGCAAAACGACTTTTGGGCAAAACGACTTTTGGGCAAAACGACTTTTGGGCAAAACGACTTTTGGGCAAAACGACTTTAGACAAAACAACTTTAGACAAAACTTTAGGCAAAACAACTTTAGGCAAAACAACTTTAGGCAAAACAACTTTAGGCGAAATGACATTAGGCGAAATGACATTAGGCTAAACTAATTTTAGGCAGTACGATTTTAGGCAGTACGATTTTAGGGGAACTTAAGCATGCGATTTTAATTTTAGGCAAAACGACTTTAGGCACAACGATTTCAGGCAAAACGACTTTAGGCACAACGACTTTAGGCACAACGATTTTAGGCACAACGATTTTAGGCAAAATGACTTTTAGGCAAAACGACTTTAGGCAAAACTATTTTAGGCAAAACGAAGGTGGGCAAACACGATTAGGCAAAACGACGTGCCCCCGCGGCTATCGGGTGGAGATGGCGGAAGTAGACAGTAGAGTACTCACGAAGAACAGGAAGTTGAAGATGCACAGGCAGTACTTGGCCACGAACGTCTCGCAGCACATAGCGCCGGGCCTCTAGACAGGGCGGCGGTCTGGAACAGACGAGGACAACAATCGCTCGCTTGATCGGTAAAGCACTAGTTGTTCCGTGAAATGGCCGCGCCGGACATAACGAGGCAGGACCGCTTTCAAGGCCCGTCCAGGAAGGTTTTTTTTTATAACCGTCTACTCAATGACGATTTCCAGCGTTTTTACCTGCCTACATCACGGTCAGATAGAAGTCACCCGCGCAAAGTTCGCATTTCTGCGTCACACTTTCAACCAAGACACTAGACTAAATGTCTATTGGAACACAGTTTCTTAATTAAGCAAAACAAACAAACAAAGTATGTGTATTTATGTACGTGCGATATAAGTTATACTTCTTTTTTGATTTAAGACACCATTTCGAAATTTATTGTAATAAAAATTAATTAAATATTTTTTATGCAATATTGTTGGAAAGTGTACTTATATGAACAACCTCTTTGGATAAATCGATTGTTGTCAATACCTTTATTCGCTTCAATATTTTGTTTCTCTTGTGTTTAAGTAAGTCGGCCATTGTTTGTATTCTCATATTTAAGATTACATGCGTTTATCTAAGTATATTATGGTATTTTTCTTTTTCTACTGTTGCCCTAAATTTCCATCAAATATTAATATAAACATGTGCATTAAATAAATTAGTTTAGTAAAATAATCGAGATAAATTAAAAATAATAATGAAAATGAGTAAATATTCTGAATGCTTATTCTAATTTATTAATTTTAATTATTTATTAAATAATGTAATACTTTATAATAATGAAAGTAAATTATGGCTACATACGGGAACATAACCTCACTTATATAAATACCCTTGGAAATGTTTATAGACACAATTTCTGTCACTAATATTCACAATAAATGTTTTTAATTATACAGACAAGCATTAAATATCAATCACTAAAGTATATGATTTAAAAGCACATACATAATTTTTTATTAGCTGTGAAAACTTCGTTGCATGGTGCGCACGCATCGGAAAAATGCACGATATTAATATTTTTTTAATAACGTGGCTAAAGAAGTATAACTTCAAAAAAATTGGTTGTCTGTAAAGTCGGTTTACGGACGATAGTTTAACGTGACAACATCATAACAAAACATTGATGAAATGATTGCATACTTTTATGAATAAAATTGAATCATTTTTATTGAATTATCACTATTTTGTATGGATACAAAGAAGGAGTGAAATGAAATCTACAATTTAATTGATAAATTTACTTTTATTTGCACTCATTAATTCAAATATGTTTATTACTTTAACGAAGAGATTATTTCAACTATAACTTTTATACATGTTTTCTATTTAACTTGTTCCAATCTGTGTTATTCTGTTAAGGATAGGACGATGATAGGAAAAGCGAATGGGAGTGTTTCAAGTTTAATGTGCCTCGAAAATGTCAAATCGATGGTTGTTCCAATAGAGTGGAAGAGAAATAGATGCGGCGCAAGCGTACAATGAGCGTAACGGGACACAGCATAACGGAACAATGTGCGTAACGGGACACTTTTTCGTGCGTGCAGCCGGCGTTCTTCGATTTATTAGACGTTGTCACGTCAAAAATGCACGAAATTAATATTTTTTTAATAACGTGGCTAAAGAAGTATAACTTCAAGAAAGGATTTAACAAACTTCTTAATTCCATTCAGGCCATTACGTATAACCTTCTACGAACCTAGATGTTGTTAGCACACTGTGTCCGTGTTGTTATATTATTTTCCATGACTAAGTTCCTTCAACGGAATTATTGTGCTGTCTGATATTTATATGTTGAACATATATTGCCCGTGCGATCGTCATCGTGTTGTCCACAATAACTGTTTATTTTCTTGGTTACGTTTGTCAGATATCAGGTGATTCAGTCTTGTTTTCTGTGAATTTTTTATGGTCATATTTTTTTTTCTGAATTTTTTCATGACAAACAGTGCAAAACTGCAACGTTGTTATGTCCAAAACAACTGCATTTTTTCCATATTATCTATTTATCACCATCGTTGGGCTCCTCTATCTGACGCTATGTTGTCTGAACAACTTGTTTGTCTGAACTAACTTTTTTTTTGCCTCAACTGCCTTTTCATTCCAGTGTGTTCGTCTCTGTTATATTGTTTGAATCCTTCCATGAAATCCTCATTGCTAACTTTACATTTAACATTTGACATCTCCGAGTGTTTTCTGTGTGGGTTTAATTTTTTTTTCTGTTATCAATATGACACACAGTTCAAAATAGTATGGCATATATCCAAATTATTTAAATCAATCTTCTTCGTTGTGAGAATCAATTAAAGAGCGTAGTGAGGTAGTTGTTTGCTCCCCTACCTTCGAAAAGAAGATTACTAGTGGTTCTTTTCTATATATTTCTAAGTTTCCGCCCTTGTCAAGGTCGCGCACTGTATTGTTTCTGTATTGTTTTTGTTGTTTGTTGTTGTTGTTGTTGAATAGTTCCACCATCTTGACGACTTCGGCTCGAAGCTAAAGAAGTTTCTGCATGCATGCGCGCTAGACCTTCAACCTGTCGGTTTTGGGGCGACTGAATTGTTGCCCATTGGAAGGGCAGCCCTTCAGGATTTTTCTGACAGTGGTTTATTTGTACAGAGACTGGAAGGGCAGCCCATACAATTTCTGAAAACATGCTCCATTAAGAGTTTAAATAATCCTGAAAACTTGCCCCTTGGATGGGCAGCCCATCAGGATTTTTTTAACAGCAGTGTTTTTGAAAGGTTGTCTGAATTGTTGCCCCTTGGAAGGACAGCCCATCAGGTTTTTTCTGACAGTGGTGCTTTTGAAAGGTTGTCTGAATTGTTGCCCCTTGGAAGGGCAGCCCATCAGGATTTTTCTGACAGTGGTGTTTTTGAAAGCTTGTCTGAATTGTTGCCCCTTGGATGGGCAGCCCTTTAGGATTTTTCTGACAATGGTTAGTTTGTAAAGTGACCTAACCTAACCTAACCTAACCACTGTCAGAAAAATCCTGAAGGGCTGCCCATCCAAGGGGCAACAATTCAGACAACCTTTCAAAAACACCACTGTCAGAAAAATCCTGATGGGCTGCCTATCCAAGGGGCAACAATTCAGACAACCTTTCAAAAACACCACTGTCAGAAAAATCCTGATGGGCTGCCCATCCAAGGGGCAACAATTCAGACAACCTTTCAAACACACCACTGTCAGAAAAATCCTGATTAGCTGCCCTTCCAAGGGGCAAGTTTTCAGGATTATTTAAACTCTTAAAGGAGCATGTTTTCAGAAATTGGATGGGCTGTCCTTCCAGTCACTGAACAAACAAACCATTGACAAAAAATTCCTGAACGGCTGCCCATCCAAGGGGCAACAATTCAGCTCCCCCTCGGTTTTCCGTTGTGTAATGCGCGCTTATTTCATTGCATATCTGCTGCATACAAAAATTTCACCCTCAACGCGTCTAAAGAATCATAACCTCAATTCGTTCTTTGAGTTTATAGTTTTAAAAAGGAAAAACATTTTTAACGTTTTTTTCCGTCAAATGAATACCTTCCATACATTTATCACGCTCTGCATTGTTTGAAAGGATTCTAAGTTTTATATATGGTGACCGAGTTTCGTATCCCAAGGTTATTTGCAACATAAGAACACACGGATTTGCTCGTCACCGAGGTAAGATGTTTACACATCACTGGCAAACAACATTTTGTCACCGATTGACAGTGCATAAGTATTTTGTGTGCATTTAACCGGACTGATTTGTCAATATTACATAGCTGAATGATTCTAAAATCATTAGAAGGGTAAGGAAAACTCTAGAAAACAACAAACTGTGTGCGTGGGGTATGGCCCCCACAAGGGCGGGACTGGGTGGACCCCTGGGTCCAGGGCTCAGCCCTGTTTATTTTTAAATTTTTCTAACTATTATAATATTTACAAACTAAAAAAAAAAAAATATTATTTTTATCCAATGAAATTTTAGAAAATCTTACACACCTAATGGCGATTTTATTTTTCTGTAACTATTTTCATTTTTATCTTAGTGTGTGAAATAAACACACATACTCGCTATGGTTATTTTTAAAGTAAAATAATTTTATAAACAAAGCTTAGTTTGGACTTATAAAATAATAACCATAATTATACCCTGTATTTTCAGGTTAAATATCATTCTAAAAAGAGTTCAGGTCAGAAATAACCATGCAATTATAATGTAGCGCGTAACTGTAAAATGGGTCGGGGGGGGGGGGGGCGGTCTCTGTTACTGGGTCCAGGGCCCGTAATCGAAAGTGGGGGCCATGGCGTGCAGTGTAGTAACTTGGAGAAGCCCAAGATGTCCATCAAGTTCTGTCCCCGCCCGAACACGCCCGAATATTCACCTTCGGCCAACCTCGGGATTTGTTTTATTTTTGCGCAGGAAAAATGAATTCAAATATTGAAAGTGGTCGGTTAGGTTAGCTACATTAGAACACTTTAAAAAACACTATGGACGGTTAGTTAGGTTAGTGTAGCTACATTAAAATAAACAGAGAAATATAAATATGTATAAATAAACCCGAGGTTGGCCGAAGGAGAATATTCGGGCGTGTTCGGGCAGGGACAGAACTTGATGCACATCTTAGGCTTCCCTAGTAACTTGCACGCCCCTGGCAGAGAGGTCGTGTGGTTGATTGTTCCCCCAGGAGGGGTACCCGGGAGCTGGGGGGCTGCTACCGTGGGAACCACGGCCCGGCGCGGAGGCCGACCGCCCTCCCCACAGTGATGCCAACTCCTACAGAGTGTTCCCCCTAGGACCAACTTCAAATCCCCCTAGATTTATATTAAAAACCCCTCAAGTTGTAATTTTACACCCATTTGAGAGCTAAAATTATTTTCGCCACTTGTGTTGCTGTTTTTTCTTCACTTTTTTTTCAAGATATACACTTTAAATTCACGCCCTCAAAAATTTTCTTAAATAATGTACCCGCTAAAAAAAATCCCTCTAAATAAATGTACCCCCTAAAAAAAAACCATTACAGCTTTGTTCCCCCTAAATTTTGGGGGAAAACCCCCAAGTTGGCATCCCTGCCTCCCCATTGGCTGCCGAGGGCTCGCGTCGCGCCTCTCAGCTTCCACGCGCCAGGCACAGTGCACAGAGCCGGGGCCCGTATTCCCGACAAGGTCGGCACGATTCCGCTACAGGAGTTTCTTCAATCCGCTGGGAAAACCGCTGCACCCCAATTCTCGAACGCTCGCTAGCGCGAATCACGTATCGGATTGACGTCACAAACAATCGGAATCATTCCGCCACCTCCTTTGCTGCGGCGGAATCGAGATTCCGCTGGAGATATGAAAAGTCTGTTTATTCTTAGGAACTTCGATTTGGAAAAAAAAAATGGAGGCTCTGTTGTCGTTCTGAAATACTTTTAACATCGTGTGGATGGTTAAATTTATTTTTTTGTAAAATAGTGCGGGTGGCTAGTTATATTACGTTAGCTAGATTTAAAACCAGCAATGACTAACGCATTCACCTCGTTATGTGATGTGATCAGATAAAAATACGCAGCATGTTACAGATGTTACTGTAGGATTTTTTTTTAATTGAAATTTAATTTACTCCTAAAGAAAATAAAAAAAACAATATTTATATAAACTCATATCGATAAATTTAACAATGTGTCCCAATTTATTTTTAAAAATTTTGATTTCAAAAATTGCAACACGAGTGCCATTTAAACCTTTAAAATTGGTGTGTTCTTTGTTGGTAAGATATAGCTTATGTAGCATAGATGGAATGAAAGGGTGGAGATGTGGAGGGTTGGAGGGGTGAGGGTGGGTTGTTACCACAACGCCGAACGTACAATAACGCCGAACGTACAATAACGCCGAATGCCAAATTGACCGCAACGCCGACAGCTAGAAAACTGCTGTGTACCACAACGCCGAAATACAGTAACGCCGAAAAATGTTGCTGCTGGGAAGGGAGGGGGGGGGGGGGGGCAACAGGAGCAAAATGAAAAACAACTGAATGAATTTTTGTGCTAACCTTACCAAACCTAACCTTTGCGGCAGTCCTGCAATGACATTTTTCGGCGTCAGTATTTCGGCGTTGCGATAATTCGGCGTTGTGTTACACAGCAGTTTTCTAGCTGTCGGCGTTGTAGTCAATTTGGCATTCGGCGTTGTGGTGCGTCCCCGGTGAGGGTTACAGGAGTGGGGTGAAAAGGGGTGAGGGGGTGAAGGAGTAGTGGTGGAGGGGCGGAGCGATTATACCCGACCCTCCAGGCCGAAGCAGAAACAGGTTGCGTCTCGGCGTGGGAGTCGCGCACGCCGCCATACTGGAAGCATTTCAAACAGAGCGCGTGACGTCACGGCAGTTCCCGTGCACAGTAATCCAGCCCGACACGTACGAACAGCGGCCTGGAGAGCTGGCGTTGCGGTAAGGGAAGCCCACGATTCACACAGCTTTCTGGACATACCCGAATACTCACGTTCGTGCAACTTCGTGATGTGTGGGAAGCCTTCTTTTCACAGACGAGAGAGCCAAACGCCCGATCGTGCATCTTCGATTTTTTTTTTTTGTTCATTGTAAATAAATATGGCGGTGTTGATAAAAGGAAAGACCATAAACAAGGCAACGGTATTTATTTGTACACCACCATATTTTTCGTTTGCCGTGTGTCCGTGAATGTTCATTTTGGACAACTCATGATAACTAATGGTCAATTAGGTTAGGTTAGCTACTTTATAAATACTTTAAAACATTTGGACGGTTGATTTGGTTAGGATAGCTACATTAAAGATACTGTGAAATCATGTAAACTGTTTCCTAGCGCTGGATAACTACATAGTAAAAAGTTATTTGCTAAGCAAACATAAACAGCATTTTTAATGTAGCTCTACTTACCTAATATAACCAACCATCCACAATGTTTTAAAGTATTTATAATGTAGCTAACCTATCCTAATCGACCGCAAAATTTAATGCCACACCGGTTTATACAATGAGATAGAACGGCGTATGACGTATGAGCTTTGAATATATACAGTATATATATTCAAAGGTATGAGTAAGCTACATCCCAAATAAATACACCTGTTGTGGTACGGAAAAAAAAAATGCTAGCATGAACTTCGGATGTGGCTCTCTCGTCTGTGAAATGAAGGCTTCCCATTCGGGTATGTCCAGAAGGACGAGTGAATCGTAGGCTTCCCTTGCGGTAAACCTCTCGCAGTCGAGGGGACCCGTGCTCGAGTCCCGGTACATTCATCTTTATTTCAGTTGTCCGCGCATTACCGAAAACATCCATGACAAATGCTTGTAATATTAAATGTTCATGGATCAGGGTGAACACGAGAATCTGTATTAAAAATTTCCCCAGACTTTTTAAATTAATTTACCTACTTTGCAATTTTCAGAATTAAAGACAATCACGACTACGCCATTTTAAACTGCTGGCCTACGTCACTTTCCACTTTATATCGTTCTATTACACTCAACAGAAATTTGAAAACACACTGTTATAATGTTTGACTACACACTTAAAATGAGAGAGAGAGACTGGATCATGATTTATTCCCCTGAAATTACTACAACTGTACAATTTCCACAACTTTTCCAGGATGTAAATAACCATTTCCTGACTTCCACTGACCCATTCCAACTTTTCCCTGAGAGTTATTTTCAGCAACATCACCCGAACGAACACTGTATGATTTCAGCGGTGCAACGCGCTATTGCTGTGCACATTTCGGGCGTGTTTTAAGAGTACCGAGAAGTAAGCCACGCAACATTCCGCAGCTATTGTTGTCGGATTCAGATGATGCAGCATTCTTCCATCGAAGCCAGGTGGCTGATGTTGCACGTCCCCCCCCCCCCCCCTTCTAAACGCACACAGCGTGTACTGTAAAATAAAACAGTGTAATTGTACACAAGACGTATGTGGCAGCAGTGTCTCCAGATGTTAGTGTAATTTTACATCTACACGAGTTGGTGTGTTTTTATTCTTGTACTATCAAAAGTGTAAAGGTCTAATTGCTATGGTTTGGTCAATATGTCATAGCGTGATATGTAAATGTAAAAATTATTGCTTGTATATATTTACACTATCAATTAAAAGTTTTATTTGTACTACATAAAGTAGCTTGTAGATTATAATGAACAGTGAAGTGAATACTTTGAAGTGTGAAGCTATTTTTTTTAATTTTATCACCTTATACTGATAAAGTATTTTATCCGAGTGAACTAGCGGAGTACCGAATTCACGACCTAATGGACAACAGTCCACCACCTTAACCTTTGGTCAATCGTGCTGCTTACTAATAAATAATAGGGATACTACTTACATAAGTAACTTAAAGTATTTTTAATGGGCTTTTGTCAGTATTAATTGTAAAATACGTTTTATTTTTTGCAGTTTCACAGTCATTGTAAACTGACTGACATTTTATGCTCGTTTACAATTAATTAAGTGTATTTAAAATAAGGACGAAAAATATGACTTGTTATTTCGCATATACATCCAAATGCGCTAGATGTAGGTACATTCGTGTGTTTTTTTTTTTTCCTGAAGTCTGTAGCACAATTTTGGTTTCCTATAATTATTAGTATAAAATTACACCAAATTGAGTAGTTAGTCAACATTACAGTTCGTAGAAAACTTCCCGTGCGGTCGCGACAGGCGCGCTCTGGAAGCCTTACTGCGCCAGGCGTCCTATCCAAGGCCACTGTCCCAGCTGTCATTGCGCGCGGTTTAACTGGTGTGCGTGCCCGGGAAGCCTAAGATGTACACCATGTTCTGTCCCTGCCCGAACACGCCCGAATATTCACCTTGTAACCCTGTGTAACCCCACCTACTATACCACCAGGGGTTTGCACGGGGGTTTGACACGGAACTCGCCCGGCGCGTGGCAACAATCGATACATACTCTCGACCTCGGCACGCAGCCACGGGGGTTGTCTTACTTCCGGCCCATAGAGGTATTAAGCATTTGGGTGAGTGTGTGCAGTATTTACCGTGATAATTGTGACGTTAAGGCGGCCATCTTGGATGGCTGACCTTGACCCGGCCGCCTCCTTTGAATACGCCATCTTAAATTCTGCCATTTTTTTTATAGAACTTCCCGCAATTTTGAATTATGACATCACATCAGCCAATTAGTTTTCCAAAATTTTCCGCCATTTTGAATTATGAAATCACATCCATCATGTTTCCCAGTACTTTTCACTATTTTGAATTATGATTTCACGTCCACCATATTTAAAATCAGTAATTATAAAAAAATTAAACTTTTTAAAATTAAATTAAGTTAAATTACAATTTCAATAAAATTTTAATAAAAAACCCGAAGACATAAAAATTGGCGACTGGTCCTTCCTCCATGGAGGAAACCAACAGACTGACCCCCCTCCCCCCCTCCAAAACCACTGAGGCCAAGGTCAACCAGTATGGCGTCATAGTAGTCATTTTATCCGCCATTTTGTTTTGTCTGCATGAGTATGCTTCCGGCATATTGGTATAACGGTAATATACACGTTGGCTAGATGGAACGAAAACATCATCTTACAGGTCGGATAACTGAAAGCACAAACTGTTGCACACATTTATAAATACAGGACCCACGCAGGTTCAGACAAGTCTACTCGCACTAAGAACCATTTCCCATTAGCTGCGAGTTGCATCCGGCGCAGATACTACCCAGGTTGTTAAGTTTGATCGCTGATCCAATCTTCTACTTTTCGTGAATTTGTTTCTAGTTGATATTATTTATCCAAATTTGTTTGAAATTAGAGGACCTAATCAATATCAGAGCATGATCTGCCCAAAGGAAATAGCCCCTGAAACCGTCACAATAGTTACGTTAGACTATGGATAACTTCAGTATCTACATCCTTGACGAACCACACAACATAATGTAAAATTGTAATGCATACTGCAAGACGTGGCTATAAATGTGGAAAAAATAAGAAGTGGATCAATTTCCCTTAAAACTGAACACATTCTGCTTTTTACTATTACAATGCTTTGCAAAACTTTATTTTAGAAGCGGAAGTAGGGATATACTTTTAACTAAAAATTTTGTAGGTCTAACAAAATTGTTGATTTTAAAATATTTACTTTATACACCCCAAAAATTATAAACATATACAGTTAAGTTAACGAAATAGTTTTTTTTGGGGGGGTAGGGGAGGGGGAAATGGTTCTTTCTAGGTACAAAATCAGGTATGTTAATTTATTTCACCATTTGCAAAATTTAAAAAAAAAAATGGTGAGGCGAAAAAACCTATCTCTCAGTCACCTGACAGCGTGTAGAATAAGGCCTTGCAATGGAGCACTGGCAATGTTAACGTGAGAAAACCTTGGAACCTACAAGCAGCCGACACGTTTCACACCCGAGCAATCACATGAAAGGAGCCACCATGGTGCCGGTTAATTGGGGGGAGGGGGGAACATGACACGTGACCTTACAAACAATTATTGACCTTTCGCTAAACCCTCCTCCCCAGCAGCGGCTGTTCCGCAAATGGCATTTGGAGGGACGAGGGACGTTCCTTTCAATTTATCATAGACGTCTACTTGAACCGTATGATCAGACAAAAAGTATGTGTGTAAGCAGTGGAAATGTAGCTATTACTGGGCCTCAGAATTACGAAATCAAGTCTGATAGAAATTTACGAAAATCTAACGCATTTTCTTACAATCATTCATTATTTCGATTGTTTTTAAAATATGCATATTTTCTCTAACCTAAACAATGACAAAAATAAAAAAAATAATCATTTGCAACAAAAATATTTCGCAAACACTTATTGCAATTAACGCAGCGTTTGACCAACTGACGTACTGCCACGAAAATATTTTGCACTCGGCCTGCTGTTTTCTTTCATATTATTTCATTTTGTTGGTAATGATGGTATATATATATATATATATATATATATATATATATATATATAACGATCTTTAGGATTGAATCACCAGAGGCACAATCTTACGGTTGCGCTCATAGCGGAGAAACTAGAGCCATTCTTGCAGAAAAGCAACCCCCAGCCATTGTTGGCGCCCACGCCTCCCGAAGTGCCCGCGTCGCCACGGCAACGAGAAAACACAACCCCGCCTAGCCGCCCCTCAAATAACCCACCCCACGGCCCGACACTGGAATCGCGTGAATAGCATTCCAATCCCCCGTTCCTCTGTCGGCGGCTGCGCGCGTTCCACGGAGGTCGTTGTTGGCTCTGGTAGCTCATCTGCTCGACAAGGGAAATGGAACGACGTGGTTTGGTAAATGGAATGCAGAGGAAGTTACAGGAGGAAACAAAGTATAAAACGAAGAATAAGTGGTACGCCTCACCGGCAGAAGACGAGACTACGTATTTACCTAGCTAATTCTTGGACCGTGCGCGCATAGGTCACCTTCGTTTATACACTTGTCACTAATTTTATGGTTTCGAATTTGAAAGCTAGTCATATCAGAACACGAATACGATTTCTAACATGTTAATTACGTACTGTTATTTTAAAATTAATAATTGTACACAATATCTTAACGAGGGTGGGCACTGTAGAAATAAGTTAATTGTACAGTAGAGTAAAACTATAGTAAAACAAATTCTTATGGATTATCCTTCCTACTCTTTGAAGGAATTCTTTAATTTGATAGAAAATAGAGAAATATAACTGTTTAGTTGACATGAAATATTGTGCTTAGTAACAACTACAACAATTATATACCTAATGTGCTAAATTTTCTTTGTGATAACAGTTACGTAAACTTAATGTTAAGTACCATTGTTATGTATACAATAAAGATTTTTTTTCTAGACCTGTACTATGCATTGTATTTTAAGAAGGTAACGTAAATTTGTTTTGTAAATAGCAATGCTTGTGCATATATTTTATATTGTATGAAGATCCTGAATCTAACAAAAGATGTGATTTAACAATGAATTATGATCGTAAGTTTAATAAGATAAATTTTTCAGAAGACCTGACAAGTGGTTGTTTTGTAATACCTATTTGAGTTTTTGTTTGGGCAGGATCTTTCGGCATACTAAATGAAAACAGCAAGCATCATGTACCACAGGATCAAAATTAACACAACCATGCTACGTGATATGGAACTTTGCACAGCCGACGGCAAATTGAATAACATAATTACACAAAAGTTTATCATTTTTAGATACTATTGACATAACAAAAATTTAAAAACTGAACTTTGTACAACAAAGGAACCAAACAAATTGTTAATAAATAGCAGAAATTAATTACTACTGCATGAATATCAAAATTATACGGAAATCGCACGCATAAAGTTTTGGCATTATTTGGGCATGAAAATGAAGTAGTAAGAATATTAAGATTCACATCCGCATAGGTTCATAGAGAGTAAAGACATAAAAATGGCAAAAATTGTATGATAAACAATCCAGACGAAAATTAAATCTCTTACTAGTTTAAAAAAAACTGTACTATAACAATGCAACGCGGAAAAAAAATGTGTGTACCTGCAGGAAAACAAATTGGGACTACTACTATTGATGTCATGGTGGGGCGGGAAGTGTAATGAAATATGGGGGTTTAGCGCGGGGTATCATCACACACTTGTTCTGCACAAACTACGTTTCTATATAAAACTAATTTTCACGTATTATATACTATACCCTTACCTTCTAGTAGAGCACTATATCTATACTAATATTATAAAGCTGAAGAGTTAGTTTGTTTGTTTGTTTGTTTGAACGCGCTAATCTCAGGAACCACTGGTCCGATTTGAAAAATTCTTTCAGTGTTGAATAGTACATTTATCGAGGAAGGCTATAGGCTATATTATATTATCAATAACATTAGGGATCCTTACTAAAAGTCCAATTTAGAATCAAATGCGTTGGAGGGGGTTAGATACAAGGGGGAGCTGAATTGTTGCCCGTTGGATGGGCAGCCCTTCAGGATTTTTCTGGCAATGGTTTGTACAGCGACTGGAAGGGCAGCCCATCCAATTTCTGAAAAATGTTTCTTTAAGTGTTTAAATAATCCTGAAAACTTGCCCCTTGGAAGGGCAGCCCATCAGGATTTTTCTTACAGTAGTGTTTTTGAAAGGTTGTCTGAATTGTTGCTCCTTGGATGGGCAGCCCATCAGGATTTTTCTGACAGTAGTGTTTTTGAAAGGTTGTCTGAATTGTTGCTCCTTGGATGGGCAGCCCATCAGGATTTTTCTGACAGTAGTGTTTTTGAAAGGTTGTCTGAATTGTTGCCCCTTGGATGGGCAGCCCGTCAAGATTTTTCTGACAGTGGTATTTTTGAAAGGTTGTCTGAATTGTTTCCCCTTGGATGTGCAGCCCTTCAGGATTTTTCTGACAATGGTTAGTTTAGGATACGTTAGGTTAGATTAGGTCACTTTACAAACTAACCACTGTCAGAAAAATCCTGAAGGGCTGCCCATCCAAGGGGCAACAATTCAGACAAGCTTTCAAAAACACCACTGTCAGAAAAACACCTGATGGGCTGCCCATCCAAGGGGCAACAATTCAGACAACCTTTCAAATACACCACTGTCAGAAAAATCCTGGTGGGCTGCCCATCCAAGGGGCAACAATTCAGACAACCTTTCAAAAACACTACTGTCAGAAAAATCCTGATGGGCTGCCCATCTAAGGGGCAAGTTTTCAGGATTATTTACTCTCTTAAAAGAGCATGTTTTCAGAAATTGTATGGGCTGCCCTTCCAGTCTCTGTACAAATAAACCACTGTCAGAAAAATCCTGAAGGGCTGCCCTTCCGATGGGCAAGAATTTAGTCGCCCCAGATACAACATGCAGTACACGTACGAAGTGTGTGTTGACAATGCCGCAGGCGCTAGAAGTTTATCTCCTATTGCCTATTAACATTGTTGCCACGCACTAGATGCCTTATCATTCTTAATTTTCCCATACAAGTAAAAAACACCCGTGTGATATTAACAACGAAGCAATCAGTACCCTCATAAGAGTTCAATTAGTATTTAAATACTTTTTATCACTTTAAATCACAAACCTAAACTATTGTTTTATTTTCATCTCTCTGTGTTTAATTTGTTTTTTTTTTATTGGCCTTTTTTTCAAGTATATATATTTTACAGACTTGAAACTTCACAGTAATGTTCCTTATGCTACGTAGGATGACATTTTCCCATGGGTGGTTAAAACCAGGCAACAGTGGGTACTTTGTCTGCATGAGAACAGGATTTTGCATTGTTCATGCCTTCTGCGTCTCCATGGGAACGGGCATCGCGCGGCAGTGGCTTACCCACGAGGGGCATGTATGAGCGGCGCAAGAGTGATCTGCCTGTAGACTGCCGTAGCGAAGTACGGGTACATCAGTTGTACGTTGCGTGCACGAGTCGGGAAACCATCGGTGCTATTCATTTTCTCTCCGGTACATTATACAGCATTGTATTAAATTTTCACTGAATTTTTTTTTATTTACCATTACTCTAAATGGGAGATGTGGCTTAATTTTTTTCCATTAGTATAGCCGTGCGAAGCCGGGTCGGGCAGCTAGTCGAAGATAAAACCCACCGTATCGTATTACATAGAATCACGCTCGGTTTAGTATAATTGTACAATACTTATTATAATTTTAATATTTATTCTTAACTGCGATTTTAACATTTTAACACCTTTTTGAAAAGCTGCTACATTCAACAATCACCATACAAAAAAAATTGGTTGTCTGTAGAGTTGGTTTACGGACGATAGTTTAACGTGACAACGTCATAACAAAACATTGATGAAATGATTGCATACTTTTATGAATAAAATTGAATCATTTTTATTGAATCATCAATATTTTGTATGAATACAAAGGAGTGAAATGAAATCTACAATTGGATTGTGTTATTCTGTTAAGGAAGGACGATGATAGGAAAAGTAGGAAACGAATGGGAATGTTTCAAGGATGATGTGAAGGAAAATGGCTTACTCAACACCAAGATTGTCAAAAATAATATATTTGCGCCACGAACTCTGCAGCAATGCTAGGAGGAACGGGTTAGCAAAGAGCAATGAAAATGTTACATTGAAATGCTAGGAGGTTCAGAACTTCAGGTTAGCAAAGAGCAATATAAAATGAGCGTAACGGGACACAGTGAAACGGGACAATGTGCACAGCCGGACACTTTTTCGTGCGTGCAGCCGGCGTTCATCGATTTATTAGACGTCACGTCAAAAAACCAGGAATAACGAAGAACATCGGTTTTTCATCAACCTAACCAACAGTACTTTAAATGTATCTAACCTAACAAATATTTCGAAGGGAATTACCGTATTTTATTTTCAATAACCTAACCAACCGTTTAAAAGGAATAATATTTTTAGTGTCTCTAACCTAACGAAGTGTTAGTAAAATGATAAGTAAAAAATTGAAATCATTACTGCTAATTAGATGGAACAATTTTCGTTGGTTAGTTTACCTTACTTCAAAAGAGCCGTGAAATTCCAAAACTACACAAAAGGCATTTCAATTTTGGCGCAAGATTGCCTGGACATCGTAAGGGAATAACTTATAATGTTAGGCAAACAAAAAAAAAGCATGAGCAGCACCGATTTAAAACAAACACCGCGTCCTAATAGTTTGTAAACAATAGTCCTATATATAAAGCCTGGGCTACATTCACATCCAGCGCACGCAATTATTCGAAATACAATAATTTAAAACAAACGCACGGACGTTGAATGCAACCTATGTAACACATTACGGGGTTGAAATGTATTTAATGTTATAAATTATTTGGTACATTCAGTATACATATTATGTTTTTCAAAATACATTTTCAGGTAACACAAATTTTATTCAGCACAGTCACTTAGATTTTGTTATATTATAATAATTAAACTAAACTAAATGCTGACTGCGCGGGTAAATTAACGGAATAAAAATAATAATAAATACTCACCTAAACGGAGTGTTCACAGTGCTTGTCAAACAGGACAGCTATTAACGAACAAGTACTAGCAGGCACTCGACAAAATATAATTAACAGGTCACTTCGTTACTGTCATTGCACGTTCGAACACCTATTCAACGTCAAGGGCACGAACTATTAAAATTAAATAAGGCTCAAATATCGACGATAACACCGAAGACGCGCGTGAGTTGCATCACGAATGACTGCAGCAACGTCGGCACAACCGCTCCCACTGTTCCACTTGCCACCTTCAACAACACACAAACACATTAAGTACTGCTCGACTGCCTGCTGTTTACTTGCTTACGTACCTCGTGTCAAACACGGGAAGACGCGCAGAGTATTTATCGTAGAAAAAATACCACGTAGAGTGCGCACAAAAATGGTGGCCCAAAATTTGTGGTCCCAAATAAAATCCGAAAGAAATTAGCAAATCTTTTAAAATTTATCATAAATGTCGATATAAAAATTCATAGATATCAAAACTGATCGATGTAAATATTAATTGCATTATAAACCTGCTTATTTGACTTACATCAAAATTAAAAATAATAATAATAATCAACATTCTGTCCAATGAATGATGGAATATAAAAGTATAACACACAAGTTGTAAAAGTTTAAACCGAACATCTATGGTACCTACGAAAACCTGACTCATTCATTGTACCAAACAGCATCAAGGACATGAGCTACTAAAACTGGCGGGAAAACACAATAGAGTTCGGAAAATACAGTATTATCGTTTGAACTTACCTGTAATAATATTTAAATATTAGAGCTTAAACGTTCTGGTTTATCTACTTTGTTGAGCTTACAAGTTTAACTAATGCATTTACAAGGTTCAATCATAACCATGATTAATATTTTTAATACAATACCCTTGTACAAATAACTTTTGAAACAGGTACTTCTACCAATATACTAACCAGTAACGTCTCCTAACCAAATTGCACTTATAAAACCTGATTCGAAATGCAGACGATTCCTATCACAGAAACTCAGATTATAGACGAACAGAAGTGAAAATCAGTCTCTGTCTAATAAAGGTTGTGTCAAAATAGTGTGCTTGCAGCCAGGGAACCATCTTCCGAGAAAATAAGCTTCTCCATGAAAGCAGGAAAAGGAAATACATAATCATCCTGATGCTTTGGTGAACCAAGATATCAGTGAGCTGTGTGTGCCAGCTCCCATGTCAAGCATGCAATGTTCTGCACGTCTGTGAAAAACTCACTACACAGACTATCATCTCTATGGAAATCAAGACCACCTGAGCAGCATTCGCTACTAGATCAGCTTTGAACCAGTAGGTACTCACTTACCTATAATAATAGTTTTATAACCCTTATAAATTTTTGTTCCCAACATAATCAAATGATAATATGCCAGTGATGATGACAGCCTTATTCACATTTGACATGCTTAAATGGGCTTATCACCCATTTAAGTGTCACTGTCAGTCAGGGCCACGATTCGCACGCAAAAGGTGCAGAGAGTGGGCGACGAATCTGGCTAGATTACAAGATGCACTGTGAACAATACTGATTTCTTTATAAAAAGGTTTCGGTTGCATTAAACTGTCTTTGAATTAAGTCCATTGTAATTTTAAAAAATATTAATTGGTGGAGGGATATAAACAAATTAAAATCGGGGACAAACACACACACTTGACAACTGCTGGCGGCTATCGATTATTGATGGTGCGGGCCATTCACAACCGTACACATCGCTACACTGGATCACACTTTGACACACTTGTAAATTAATTGCCGAGGCTCAGATGAAGCATAACAGCTTTTGCAACCAGAGGGAGCACCTAAATAAACACAAACATTTCAATAGCCAACATGGAATCAACTTAATTTTTTTTTTTTTTTAACATGATGGCAGGAAAATTCCCTGAGGGAGTATCTTCCAACCTCAACAAAAATTAACATTTTTGTGGGGTTTAGCATTATTTTAATAATTCTTGCAATGGGGAAGATTGATTTAAAACATCTTTATGGACTTATGCCACTGCTATTTTTTTTACTGTATGTCATAGAGGAACCACAAGAATAGACAAGTTTTTTTATTCATCTTTATTGTCTATTGTATATTTCTCTATGACATAGTGAAAACCAGTGACTTGATAGTTTATGCTCGGTGAACATTTAAGGGGGTTCCTGGCCGCGGCTGGAGATTGCTGTAATTGGATGGAGCACGTGTCTGTGCGCTTATGATATGCAAGCGTTAAGGTTATGACTAAAGCAGGGGTGCGGCAGTAATAACAAGTGTCCACCTGTTACATTGCGTGAAGGACCGCGGGGTGTGATGCGAAGATGCGGTCCTACTGAGACATCACGTCCGTGATACAGGACACGGTAAACACTACACGAACGACTCTAGGATATTACACAAAGATGTTAATATTACCCACGCAGCTGGCAAGAGAGTTTAGGCGGGGCGCTGCTAGGCACGATCAATAATGTTACATGACGGAATGGTGTCATTTCGAAAGAGAGAATTAGTTCCTGACTTTAAGCATGGGTGGAATGCCCTGCAAGCATGTTGTTTCTCACATGAAAAAAAAAAAAAAGTGTCCTACCTCAGATTCCCATTGTTAGTGAACTAGTTAGAAATTTGACACGTTTAGTCTGTAGACAGCTCAGTGCAGACTATGTTGGAAAGTTAATGAATAGTACCTCCTACCCGAGGATAGATGCATGAATTCGGCCCAACTACAAAGGCACTACTCCACTGGCTGAGAGAGCAATGGTCCGTTGAGGCCAACACCTTTTTATTAGAAAAGTAATTTTATATAAATGCGGCTTTAATTTTAAAGAAAAGCATATTTTCCAATGTCTATGATCAGTTAAGTGCTTATATTTGAGTAATAGGTATAGTGTGCTTATGATAATTAATAATGCAGCAATTTTTTTTTAACATTTAAAATTATATTGAAAACATGTTCAAATTTTTTGTGAATATTAAATAATGCCAATGTTAAGTCACATCAGTCATCAGTAGTCCGATCACTCGTCTTGGTCAATGGGATCTGTATGTGGTTCTTGACAGGTCCAACCCGGGTTTTTAGCAAGAGGGAAATGTGGCAAATGGTTTTCTTGGAGTACTCCCATGCCCTCACCCATTCATTCTATCAATGCTCCATTAGCATCTCAACTTTCATGGTCTCTACTAATATCAAAGTCAACGAGAAGTTAACCTCAATCCATTTTTATAAGTCATTTTAATTTTATGAATTATATTTCAATCTATTTAATTTGGTGAAATAATTTTTAAAAGTAGGATGCACGTTACCCACTATGAACCAGGAAAATTTTTTATTCACACCATGTATAACAATTAATATCTAGAATTTGTAATGGTTATAACATAAGTTATAAGCATTAAAAACTTTATTTCATAATACTCTTCAGGTAACAAACCTTATGCATATGCTTGGAACAAAAACTATATAGCCTTCATCATCCGTTTCATCAATTCTTAAAATGATGTAAATGTTGTGAGGATGCTAACCTACTCATTACTTACTAGAATATAAAAAAAAACTCAGATTTACATTTTACAATTAAGGTCATACTTTTAAGTTTCAATAGCCATTAAACAGCTACAAAACAAAAATGAGAGATGAAATTTATTAAAAAAAAATTAAATATAATGAATATTAAACTAAATTATCACATGCACATCCATTCAGAGTGTCTGTAAAAACTTTTCCATGGCAAGAACAAGTCTATGAACATCTGAACAGATTTATATTAACTTACGACTTGCTTACATCAGTACGTACAGTAAAAGAAGATATTTTAAGGAACTTACCGTAAATGACACGAGGAAATACTCTGTAAGTAATGAATTCATATTACAAATACACTTGGTGTAATGCAAAAGTAAAAAAAAATTTTAACACTTAAAACAACATAGTTCTCAAACCTTAATACATTATAATTATTTACACAGGACAAGAACTGCAATTTGGCCTAATTACATATTTCCTTTAATCTAAGCTACATAAAAACCTAAAAAAGAAAACATGCTACAATCAAAGCTGCATTACGGTTATGTTCTTAAACAAAATTAACTTTAATAAATCACAGCAAAAATATCCAAGACATGATGCAAAAATTACTGAAATTTTGTTTTCATCATGAATAGAATAAAACATATTAAAACATTTTGCGAAAACACTGTTGTGAAAACTGTTATCGTAGAGAAGGATTCACACCTTAACAATTACTATTGTCTCTTTACAACTTTTTTAATGAAAAGTTTGTAGATAAAAGTTCATAATCAACCCAAAAATACGTTCAGTGATTCATCCAAAGTCATCACTTTTAATCTTCCTGTTACACACATTTTATGACCCACCATGCAGAAAAAAAGCATGGCTAAATAATTATTTCAGAAAATTTTAAAGTGTGTACATTGAGACATTTAGGTACTACACTTGAGCAACATTTAAAAATAGTTTTACAGGAAACAAACATGTGAAGAAATACAGAATATAATTATGGGAACATTTAACTTATTTTTGATAATTATTCTCATTCTTGCTGAAAAAAAATAGCTGTTAATGTTACAGCATTCAAAACACTTAAAGTACTTTGCTGTATATTTTTTGATACAATGCAAGCAACTTTCATGATAACATTTGCATGAAAGATACAATGCTGAAATTCCCCCCCCCCCCCCCCCCCCCCTCTTTACATACACAACATTATAAACATTCCTCATTTGCTGAGAAATCATGCCTTTGAACATCTGCTTCCAAAGCAAACAAAATTATTAACAAAGTGGCATTAAGTTTTTCAGAGCATGGCTAGCACAGCACAACCAAAAAAATTGTTCACTCACACATAAAACACCACACGAATGAAGAATAATTTGTGAGACTCTGGAATGAATTTTTCAGTCTTGAAAAAAAAAAAAATTACATTTGTTAAAATCTCTATGTTTGACATTACTTTCATCATGCAGCAAAAATAAAAATAGTGGTTGCATTACTGGTCACACCCCAAAAACTATTTCATGGATGACAGTAGAATCACTGGATGGTTGCAACTATTCACCCAATCCAGTCAATGAGTCTGGAACAAGTTGTGTAAGTACCATGTTTCTTGTCCCCACAAAAAAAAAAAAGTAACCATTATTTCCACAGGGATTATCACAACCAATCTGCTGGAGGAGTAAAATTACAAAATAATCTTTAAATCATGAGCATGCTGATAATTTGTCACATTTGAAAAAATTTTACTATAGCTTTAAACGTTGCTTGGGCAACTTTCATGAAATAACAGTTGTCTTTTTTCTACTCGTCCCACCAGACTTGCCAGGAGACGAACTACAGCTGCTGCCGCTGCCGCTGCTGCTGCCGCTACCACCGAACGCTTTGGAACCTTCACCGACCTTAACACAATACTCGTTTCTCACGCCAGCGTCGTCTGTCCTCACGAGGGTGAGCTTCGGCAGAACCAGCTTCATTTCCGAGTCGGGGCGGACCGAGTTGCGCGTGTTCGCCTTGCCCGGGGACTCCTTGCCGCACCTGCCCGCCTGCTCTCTCCGCCGGGCCAGCTTCTTCACGTCCTCCGGCACCTTCTCCTTCTGCACGATGCAGATGTCGGACAGCCCGTAGTCGTAGATGAAGTCCTCCCGCTCCACCTTCACCCGGTTCCGGAGCGGCCGGAGCCTCTTCCGGCCCGAGCCGGACCGGTAGCTCTTCCTCGGCGGCTGGCGGCAGTCCTCGTCCCCGCAGCTCGACAGGGGCTCCTCCACGGCCCAGTCGGGCGAGCTGGGCGCCGTGGACGTCGACTCGGCCGCGCTGGGGCAGTAGTCGCCGCCCTTCGGGACGAACACGCCCCCGTTCAGCGTGAAGTCCTCGCCGCCCTCCGGGCCGTTCTCGCTGCCGAATATCACCTGCATCACCATCTGCTGCACCGTGATGTTCTTCAGGGAGCTCACCTCCACGCCGCACGCCAGGTGCCTAACGCGCTCGTTTTCGGGACGGGTATCTGCGAACACACCGCAATCATGTCAACTTGTCTCAAGCCAGTTCGCAGGCTGCCTCTATGCTAACAAGACAAAAATACTGAACTGCAAGCACTCTGTTTCAAAACCATTATTTTTTGGCCCTACTCTATAAATACGGTAGGATAAAATAGTGTATTATATTCATAAACTCAAGTACCTTTGTTGTATAAACATTACTTATGTGCATACACTGGTAGTACAGGAGAAACCCATCACAACTCCCCTCCTTACTTTCAGATCCACCATTTTCCATGTTACCATATATGTATGTAGGTAATACACAGTATATATTTCTCAAACTAATTGTTCTACTACAGGCACATGGAACTTGCATGGAAACCACAATCAGTACAGAATGATGTAAAAGACAGAACACACAGGCAGTTCGCAGATGGTGTATCATCATATGCACAAAAAGAATGTGGTGGAATCCGAACCACCCGGGTATCCACTCTGTGCTCGGAGTCGGATGTACACTATCACCTTTGCCTCCTCTATGTGGGAAGATGAAGTGCGAAAACACCACACCCAAGACCCATGAAAGCTGACAAGCCAAAGCAAAGCCTGCTAAAGTATTCAAAAATAAATGAGACTGTATTTAGTATTTGCAACCTTCATAAAATTTTGTAACTTGAGGCTGCTTCAGTCATTAATACTTTCTGCTTGTTTGTAACTTTGGCATCTGCTAAATCTGAAGTCCTTCTATGCAGATTATTTACAAAACAAACTGTAATTTTTGTATTCAATATGGTATCAGGTAAAGCAAGCCACTACCTATCGCTAGACAACGAAATCACAGCGTTCCAAGCTGTAGCAGCTGAGCTGGCATCATTAGCTGTATCTGCAAACAGAAGGAGCATAAGTTCTCTCTTGTCACTCACAGTGTTCATTACAGTATGAAGGTGTCAAACAATCTGATGTTTGGTAAGCTACAACAAATCAAAACCTATCACTATCTCTTTCTCTGGACACCAAACTTATAAATGTAGCTTCATACAACTTTCCTTAGTTAGTTAGTTACCCTTACACACTCAAGAGCCCTATTTTGCATGTTAAAGTTTTGCTCACAAGCATATATGTAGGTATATAGTAATATAATGATTATATTGAAATATTTACTTAACACTTTCCTTAGGGTTGGCACCTAATCTACTACTATACCGATTCTGTGGCTGTGCAGTCAAATGTTTAAAACGTCTGGTGTATTTGGTACGGTGAGTGTACTGATAACCGTGCTCATTATTAGAAATAGGTAGGGGTGGCTTCCTATATTTTAATGCTTTACCCACTAGTAGTGACTAATTATATTGAAAATAATGTGCACGTTTAAATCATGAAAGGTGGAACAGTACTTGTGAATAAACTTCCACTTAGCCTAGTTCTGTTTCATCATTTGCATTTTGTTTGCAGACCACACTCTTGTAACTAGCTGTGTTAAAATGAAAAAAAAAATTTGGAGAGAAAATCACACAAAAAAAAAAGTACATGTCTCACTAAAACACCCAACAGTCTATTATTCTTTCCTAATCCTTTTTCTTACTCTATAATCATTGTGCAGACACAGTGACATGCAATATTTGGGATGAGCACCGTACTAGAAAACATGAATGAATTCCCCAAGACTAAATGCCATCAAGTGTCTGGGTTCAATTCCTAGCAGGCCATTTCTGAATTCCAAAAAGAGGGAAAACATAAACAGACATGGGTTTTCCCTAGATACTCCTGTTTCCTCTATCGATGCATTCCATCACTGCTGCTCTATGATGTCTATGTCACCTTGAAGGAGGGAGAGGCCACCTAGGATCCCTCAATTAAGGCATCTAATGACCACCCTTAAAACGGAATTTGTATAATTTTTATCGCATTGCAACACTGAAAGAGGGATCTGCTGGTTCAGCAACAACGTAAACTCCAAACTGAGCTCAGAAATATCAGGAACACACGGAAGCTTAGAGCCCACCCGACAGCACGGCTCCTCGCTCAGGATACAAGCCAAGATGCGCTCTCTCTCACCTGCCTCCGCACTCCGATTGCTGCCAAGGAAAGAATTTGCTCTCTGCCTGACCCAGCCTCGGCTCTCGCTTTTGGACCGCTTCCTCTTCTTTTGGGGGAAGTGGCCATCCGGCAGCGGGCAACTCTGCATGAACGAGCTCCTCGTCTCGTCCGGCTCGCAGATCATGCTGGAATCACTGCCGATTCTCCCTCGACGTCTTCTCGGTAGGAAGCCGCCAGCTCGACTTGCCACGGAAGGGCTCTTACCTTCGTACTCTATGGTTATTTCTGGTTCTACTTCAGTTTTCACCAGCACTCCCGGCACAGCACACATATCTTCCTCGTGGTTCATCACAGATGAGTTCGAATCCGCCTGAGCGACAACAGAAGACGTGCCGCAGTCACGGCCATCAGGCTCGAGTAATACTGACTCTGTACGAGTTTCGCTGCTGTCCTCACGCCGGTTTGTACCGGAACCAACATTTCTGGTTTTTATTTCCTTCCCGTGTGAAGCAATTTTGTCTATTACCTTCCTGAGAGCAGCTTGTTTGTCTATAGTACACCTGAGGGATGAATTCACCTTGTGAACATTAGTTTGTTTCTCGTCGACTTCTTTCTCAGGAGAATTAATGTCAACGACTATGTGTTTTGTTGGCGAAATGAGTTTCTCAGTAGAAGACTTGACAAGCAAGCTGCTTTCAGCAACATCTTGAGCTGGCGAACTGATGGTTCCTAAAGAACAATCAGCAACTGGCATAATGGTTTGCTCCCTTACAATAGGTGCTTTTTCAGGAGAGCCATTAACACGAGTATCATTGTTTTTGTAGTCAATAAGAATTTCAGGGTTACTGCCATCTCTTTCTGCAGCCCCTACAGGTGAAATCAGATCTTTATTTACAGACATTTCTGCATTGGACTGGGTATTAACATTACAGTAAGACTCTGATGTACACAGTTTACCATCAACTAACCAGGAACACATTTTGTCTCCTTGTGGGAGGTTATTTTTTTCAGACATATGTTTTTCAAAAATTACATCCATATCATTATCTAGCAGCGATGTCTTTGACTTTATTTGACTGCTGTGCCTGGTGCAGTTTACATCCGCAGTAGATGACAGAGACTTCTCATTGCATTTCAGGTTTAATTCTTCTAGGTTGCTTGTTTTCTCTTTAGCCCCAATACATTCACCAAAATAATGTGGATCAATAGAGCTTGAAATAGCATTCACTGACGAAGTTCCCTGACAGGAGGTATCAAGATTACTTAATCCAGATTCTTCAGGTACACAAACAAAGCTATCACGTTCCTGTAAGAGCATTTTTAGGCAAGTTGAGCCAACATCCTTAATTTTTGATTCGACAACCATCAGCTCACTCTGGACTGTATCAACTGTTCCATTACTCTCACCAATGTCCACCGACCCCTCACTTGCACTTGAAGCTTGAGTGTCTGGTTCTTGGTTCTGAAGCAATTCCACCAAGCCCGATGCTTGGATGCGGTCGCCTCCTTTCAAATGAGCTTTTATAACGTGAGCGACACAGTCGTACTTCGCAAAGCACCTGAAGAAACACACAGTGCAACGATAGCGGTACCAGTCTATGTGCAGTGCCACATGCCTTCTCAAATTCGCCATTTTCTTGAACTTCTTCCGGCACGTCAAGCACTGAAGTTTATTGGAGTTTATCAGAGATTCCATCTTCTTCTGCATATGAGGCGAGAAAGTAGTCTTATTCCTCGGAAAAACGGTACTCAAATTTACTTCTGGCTTCACGTCCACATCATTTTCTACAGGAAATGTGTCCTGGTTTGCCGCATCAAAGCAGATACCAGAGTTCAAATCGTGCGATTTCTTCAGGACGCTGATCATTTTCGGAGAGCCAATAACCATCTCCCTACTGAATAAAAATCTTCTGTGAGCTCCTTCTGGCTCTGTCTGACAGCCGGAAGCATGCTCCTTATCATCGTAGCCCACTCCAATCACTTCCAGCACGTCCACCTGATTGCATTGGTCTTCCGCAGCACAGATAGAAGCTTTCCCCCCGTCCTCACTATCGCTGTTCTCCCCTCTATAGCACATCGCACTCATGGGGCTGGCCACTTCGGAAAAATCGTCCGTCAAAGCAGAGCACATGGCATTCTTGGCACTCGACCCGACACTTTTCACGTAGTCTTTGCGCACCTCTATTTTGATTTTCTTTTCCGTAGAACTGTCTCTTTCACTGCCACACCTGTAGGGGTTCACCAACTGAATCTTTTCACTTCTGCCTCTGTCCACCGCCACTTGCTGCGGAACTTCCTCCAGATCCACGACCACCGGGTCCGCGGGCTTGGGCGTGAAACTGACGTGGCTGGCGATCGGAGGCACGTCCGAGAGCATGCGCGATACCCTTTGGTCGTCTTCGTCGTAGTCATCGTCGGTCTCCGTCGCGGCCGTGACGTCGCACAACCTCGCGTTGCCCTTGCCGACTTCTGCCTCTGCTGTCGGCGTGACGCCGGCATCTGCGTCCCCATCTGCGGTCGTTTGCAGCTTCAGCTGACGCAACTGACTTGGACACCTCTGCAGGTGGGAATACAGAGCTGCCTGGCGTTCAAATTTCGTGCCACAAGCCACACACACTTGTGTCTTGCTAATGCCATCAACATTTTCCATGAATATCTGAAAAGAAAAAGAAAAACCTGGTTTTATAAACCAAAGCTGAAATTTAATTTTACTAGATCACATAGTCACACAGGCACAGTGAAAACACTTATAAAGAATTTTATATAACAGTAGGAAAGTGTTTGGCATTATTTTTATCTATCAAAAAACAATTTAAAAAAAAAATTTACTTGAAAATTTTAGCCAGCTACAACATTCCTTGCATTTTATTTTCTATATGTAACAGTTTCAGCTGACAAACTGAAATACAGCACACCAATTTTGAAGTTTCTTGGGTGAAGAAAATATGTCTAACTGCAAAGATACTATGCACAATAAAACAGACTTTAACTGACAAAAGAAGAAATACAGCCAGCTGGACTGCTAGTTTTAATACACAAGTTCATGATTTTTCTAAAGCAACATGTCAAGACATTGTTGGAAAAAAAAATCACATCTAATCAAAAATCCACTACATTAATCAAATGTTCGCTTTCATTAACCAAACATGTGTAAAATTTATTATCCTGGTGTTCTTTAAGACACTGTGTTAAAGTAGCTTACCTAACATTCAGATTTGTTGACAAGAACAACTGCTAATCTTGGATTATTACTCAGCTCAGATACTTACTGAGAAAGAAATACCTTTTAAACTATATTTATATTAGTTTTGAAACATGTTAATAGATTTATACTGGCAAGAAAACAGAAGAGAGAATCATGAATTTGATTAACACAAAAAGTTAATCAAATGCCAAACTACATTTCACATGTTCTGGAAGTAAAGATGCTCTACATTTTACATGAAAAAAAAAGTTACACATGACAACTCAGATAAAAATACAAGATAGATTATATATTCATTTATACACATATTAATAGATACAAGTATATATAATTATCATTCATGAAATAGAATCTGTTATTGTGTTATAAAATTACGTATAATAATTCAGTGCTGAAATGACATCACAGACTGTAAAAGTTATTATTGATTTTGCATTAAGGTTAATAATTCACACTCTACAATTAGTAGCCTTACTTGGTTTTCATGAAGAAGTTGTTGCTGACGGGACAGCTTGCTGACTGGTTCTGGCTGAGCAGTACCTTCCGGCTTCACCTTTATTACCTTTGCGTTCTTGATATCTTTCAAAGGCTTCTTAAAAGCTTTTTTCTGAATAATCTCCCTTAGCTTATTAACCTGGTGGGTTGACTTGTGGTGAACTGGAATAAGAAACAGATTAAAAAAAAAATGACTTAAATTATACATGTGTATAGATTACAAATATCTTATATACATAATCACTACAAAGTCACCTTAATTTTCAAATTTTTTTTATCCCGGATGGCCAAATGAGCTTTACCGAAAATTTAATAGGTCCAGTCACAGATGTCAGCATTCAGTTTTGAGAAAGTTATTCACGTTCCCTTACCAAAAACCAGCAGTAGTCACAAATTATCTGTCTAACATTATTTCCAATACTTAAAATTTTGAGTTATGGCTTCTCAAATGTTTTTTGTTATACATGGTGGCCACTCACAGTCACCAAAAATATTCCCTGATTTTTCCCTGATTTCCCTGATTAAAAATTCAAAATTTCCCTGATATTTACAATTACAAAAAAACATACTTTTGATGAAAAAAGATAATATTATAGAAAGAGATTACTCATATTTTAGCACCCTGCTGTATTTTCTTCATTATACAGTAGAACCCCGATTATCCGCGACTCGATCATCCGATTCGCGGATTAACCGCGATTTATGTCCATCAAGTCCAATTTTTTAGTTACATATAACCAATGATTCAAAATGTATGTAAATGTTAAAATACTTTGCAAAATGTATGTTGGTCAAAGTACTTTGACTCAGTTATGTTTATATACACAGAAAGTTTAAAAAAAAAATACTAGTACATACATACATATGTACATAATATTTTTGTGTTCCATGTTACGTGAATAGATTATACACTGGTGCGCGATTCCACGTCCGCATGACCGGACTGTACACTCCCGCGCGCAGCACGGCGCCGTGCCACAGAGATTACCCGACGCATGGAGACAGTCCAATCCATTAGTGTACGTTGTTGAAGCGTGAAGGTGGTGATAATTTTATGTATTGTAACAGTGATCTGCATTCCGACGGATTATACCGTTGTGTTGTGCGGAAGTGTTGAGCGCAACATTTCATAATGTCATCAAATGAACAGAAAAGAAAGCGAGTGGTACTGTCCATCGACAGCAAAAAAAAAATTATAGAAAGATTTCAGAGCGGAGAAACGATTGCAAACTTGCGACTGAGTTTAATGTCGGTAACACAACAGTGCGCGACATCATAAAAAATCGCGAAAAAATCCTTCAGTTTGCTTCACAGGCTGACACTTCAAGTGGATTAAATAAACGCAAGACGATGAACGAATCCACATTTAGCAGCTTGGACACTTGTTTGTTTGAATGGTTTCAACAGAAAATGTCGGAGGGTGTAACATTAAGTGGCGTAATTTTATCACAGCAGACGTAATTTTTTAAAAAAAACTAGGTTTGACAGAAGAACCATTTTCCTGTTATATTACTTCTCCGTTATTTTATGAGCACCGACTGTACGGAAGTGTGTGTGTTGCAACTAGTGCTTGGCACGCAAGATAAATTCAGCCTATCACTTGCTGACGCGGCACAGTGATACGACGGTGTTTGTTTATTTCAAAACTCAGCTAAGAGTGAACGGAGAATAGATATAACGACCCCTCACGGTTCCCGAGATTAGGGTCGTTATAGAGAGGTTGTCGTTATATGATTTCCGACCCATCTGCAACACTAAGTCTAGGCCGTTTTTGCACTAATTCCACGTTCAGCAAGCTAAAAATAAAAAATCTAACATTTTAAATTCATATAAATAAAGGAGGATAAAAACACCGTGAATTATACGAGACAGAGACACCGTTTCAAAACCATCAAATCAAGTCTCAATGCACTGGTATGAAAAATCTTATCTCGAAAGAATTTTGAAGGCAGTCGTTCTGTAAAACAATAACCAGCCCAATGGTGTTACTGACAACAGAGCAATGAGCTAAGTGTGGCAGCGTCGCTTACGGGCGATGAAAAGAATGCGTGACCTTGGCAGCTATCAGCTGTCTTGGGCCCTCGGACTGGCGGGCGGCTAGTCACACACCTCGGTGCAACAACGACTCGCGTGCCCACGTCTCCGCACACGAAAGACTTAAAAACCACTGCTGCCCAGCACTAAGCAGTCCGCTTCTATGTCAACAACGCACACGCACACAAAGCATGTGTATATATGTAATCTCCGAATGTCCACAGATGGCTGTCTGTGGGCTAATGACCTTTGAGGCAAGCATGACTCGGCTAACCGCGATTTTCGATTATCCGACTCACTCGTCCCCTTCATTAACACGGATAATCGGGGTTCTACTGTATACATAAGGAAGTTCGTTAAATAACAAATACATTTTAAATATGTCACTTTACATTATAGCGTCCCGTTCAATGACCTGCAGTCTGTTTTGTTTTATGTAATGGGGTATTTCAGTGGCGAGCGCTCAAACATATTTTCACACAACTTTTGAAAACTGTTCTTTAATTCATTTTTGAAGTGTAACATTTCTAGTTGTGAAATATTCTTAGTCTTAGTACTCTCAACAAGGGATAACAGTACAGTGCAAATTTTACCTTGTGTTTGATTTAAAAATGAAACAACTAATGGATAAATCTTCACTGCATTACAATCAGTACTCCCATCTGTAGCTAAAGCAAATGGTCCACTTACTAAAGATTCAAGAGTTTCAATTTAGTTTCACCAGCCATATACTCCACTAAGGCAGATGTTTTTGCTCTCGCACAGCTGTATTTCTGTGCAATTTTTGAGTCCGAAAACATAGCTCTATACAAATTACCCGAATGATCGGCTACTGCTATCGGTAAATTGTGTTCTACCAAAAAACTTGTAAACTATAAGTCTGCGTTTGTTACATTCGTTTCTTCAGATGTAGCAAAAAAACGACGATATAAATTTATTGCTCGTCACGGCTTTAAAATGTTCTGCATGTTTCTTTGATTCAATATGCCGTCCTCAGTCATCCCTTCCACCATGCGCAATCGAAAAGTCACACGTGCATACATTACAAAAAGTGTGGCGTTCCGAAACATTTGAAGATGACAAGCATGGCCATTCTTTTATATAGCTTGGTCAAAAATTCTGAAGAATAACGTTCTTTTTTTTTTGCCCCAGATACACATTGTTCTGTCACACGCTTCATTTCTACAACCGGCACTGAAGAACACAACACTATCGAACAACATAAAAAGGTTTCACGTCTGTACACACGACAATAACACTTTGATGAAAAAAATGGCTTTCAAGAAAGTAAATAACACAAGACAGGTTAGCCAAAGTACTGTACAAAAATTATCGTGATGTAAGTAGCTGACAAACGAAAAGACCGAGAATATGTACTAGTTGTATCGTACAACGGACGTAATACCGTACCATTTCTATTACAAAACACAACAATTAATCTACTTATTTCGACAGTACATGCACACATTTATCAGTTCCGTTATCTGCGCAACCACGTGATGTATTCGAACTGCGTTCACGAAACACGCACACCAGAAACGGAATTTTTTTTCGTTACCGTGCAGCACAAAGCCTCGTTTCCGTAATAAACCAGCGATGTTCCGTAATTCCGTAATATTGTGTTAAATCCGTAATAATTACGGAAAATCCGTAATGGTTGGCAGCTCTGCGGAAATATACATGACACAAAAAATTCCCGGTTATTAAAAAAATTCCCTGACATTTCCCTGATAATTCCCGATCAACGTGATTTCCCTGATAAATCCCGGTTTTCCCGGTTTTCCCGGTGAGTGGCCACCCTGTTATAAATGTTACTCCTCAACCAATCAGTTACACAATACATATACACAAACATGCTTGAGACATTTTTTGAAACAACACTCATAACAAAAATGTTTGTAATGCCAACTAAAAAAATGACTGTCAAATGACATCACACAATAAAAAAAAATAATACTGCAATGACATTGAAAATAATGTCCCACATTCATATGTCCCTGAAGACAATTATGGAATTGGACCTTGCATGGTCACCCTTGGAAATGCGCAAATCTCAGTGGTCAAAAAATTTACAAACAAAACGTTGAAATGTCAAAAATCCAGCGTTGCTTGGACCAGAGACATTAAAATATCAACACTACATTTACTGCTTTATGAGCCGCGGAGCGTTGAGCGACACTTGACAGGCTGGATAAAGCACAGAGCGACAACTGTTGACGCGCTGCAAGACTAAGCAGCAGGACACGCCCTTCTAGAACATTCTGGAAGGTTACCACTGCAACAGAGGATTCTTGACTCTATAAAAACATTAGAATGAAAACTTTATTTAAATGAATTTTAATCGCCTTTTGTTTATGGGACTTTGTGCCGAGGTTGGTAATGCTTACTATATTTAGATTGTTTGAGAAGTTTCAAGTATTTTTTTTTTTAAATCTATTTTTGTTTGTATTTTAAGTCTCATTATTATTTACAGATATGTTTAATCACATAATATTTTACAAGTGGGTTTAGTGAACGTTCGCACAGCTGGGCGCGATGCCGCACGAGTGTCTCGCGGCTCGGGTAGTCAACGCTTTGATATTTCCAAGTGTTTTGAATCAACTACGCAAACTGCGAGTGTACCGACGATGGTGGGCAATGATCACACCTTGCACGAGAAGAGACACGCGGTGCATCCCACGTGTGCACCGGCTGCGGGGAGAACTCCAGGCCGGTCAAGGGTTGGCCTCGAGCTAGCACTCGCTGCTCGAGGTGGGTTACTTTCGAAAGCTGCGACGACGCGTGCATCTCCGAAGACGTCAGGCTTTCGACGGAACGGCACTTTGAAACGGAGTTTGCGCAAGTTGCATGTTGCCAATTTTTAAAAGACGTCACTGTTAGTCCGTGTCAGGCCCCTCCAACTCAAATAAGGCAACGAATTCCTTACCGAATAATTCCGAGGATTCGGTCTAATATGCTGCAAACGTTGTAATATAAAAAAAAGACCATTATTTTAATAAAAATGTACTACAGAAAGTAAGCAAATGGTGTAATATTAATTAAAACGTGTACTACTTGTTTAATTATTGTATTTTAATATAATTTAATAAATAATTTTATCATGATAGTGGCAGCGATGACAAATCAAATTTTATTTATTTAGTGTGTTTAGCAGTTGGCACAATTGGGGTCCGTACTTCGGGTATCTTCGGCAAACAAATGAGCTAGATAAGGTTCGCTCGTAATAACATTGAGTTACAACTCTTATCCTTTATAAACTCTTTGGTCAGTGTACTGGTCGGAGATTAGCCCACCTTTAGACTGGAAATTGTTAGAGTCTGTATTAGGGGCAGGCTGCGAAGGACTCGTCGCGCGCTCTGCGGGAGGGTTAAGAAGGAGCGTGTTGGTAACCCGCGCTGCCACCGACCTTTGCACAGGTGCCTGGTCACGTTCCAGATCTTGCTGAAGGTGCTCTTGCAGCACAGACACGGGTAGCACATCCGGTACTTGCTGTGCATGTACTGCATGTGGTAGGCCAGGGTTTTGCGGGTCGAGCAGATGGAGTTGCCTGCCAAAACCCCAACACACATTGATATCCTTCAAAGGCTTCTTAAAAGCTTTTTTTTTTAAATTTACTTCAAATGAATTTGGACATAATATAAGTCTTGTAAATTAATTTTAATGGAAGTAGTGCCTTGATTAAAATGGTAGACAAAAAAACACAATTACCTGATTGGTAAAAAAATTATTTTGATTAAAATATCCTCGTATGGAAAAAAACGTGTTTGACAAGCACTGTTTTGATTAGCACTCTGTTTTACTTTTTTTAAATTGCTCTAACGATGTTTTTAGGTTATCCGTGGGGCCCTAGGCAATCATATCCCCAGATAATATGGAGTATACTGTATTTGTCTGACACAAATAATTTTGGTAACCGAATGCAGAGAAACATTCCAAATGTGTTTATGTGACATGGCCTACAAGGTCGCAGATAAGATTGTCCGACTTGTACCACCACTTATCCTTTCTGAACGTGAAATGACAAATGTGAAGAGTAATTGGAGGTTCAGGCAAGTTTCGCTCAAAAGACGTACACTCACAGTTAAGTAAAAGCTAAAATGACACGCAGGAAAATACTCAGGGACTGCTGAAAGCACGAATCACACACTTACAGATACCACACACGTAGTACTGCGAGCCGGTGGTCTGGAGCTCGTCCTTGGCGGGTCTCCTCGCCCCCGTCTTGGGAGCGACCTCTTCGTCGACAGCTTCGGGACTCTTGTGGGGCTGCTCCGACAGTACCTTGCCGTCCGGCCCCAGCGTGACCTGGCTGTCTATGTTCAGGCTCTGCACTTCAGCAACCTGCAACACGACACACCATCTTGTGTAGGCATCAGCTTTGAATTTCAACAACAAGTTGGCTACAACATTTTATTGCGATAATGAGTCTAGAGATGTTACTGAGTTTATTTGATGTATTTTTTTAACTTTTCAACTACATTTGAGAAAAAAATTTCATCAACAAAAAATATTCTCTATGTATCCATGTTGCTTGTAAACTCTATGTGAAATTATGATCCACATCAGCTACAGTTTATATAATGTAATCATGACTCTTTCATTCAAACTTTGTTGTAATTTTAACTAAATTATATAAAAGAATTGAGGGAATTTTTAGCACTGTGTTTACATTGCCATGCAAGCTGTACATCGCACCGACCCAGCAGTTCGCCCACAACGTCAAAGATGGAACAAGCACCTACGTCACCAGCACAAGAGTTAGCGCCGATAAACAGCCCTCGTGGGTGAATCACCGCACCCCCCCCTCCCCCACCCGGGCGGGAGGTCGCAGCGAGCGTACGCAGCGGCCAGGACCGACAGTAGAGTCCGAGCTCATGTTTTAAAGCATTTAATGTAATTTATATCCTCATACTAATTATAGTTAGTATTTTTTTTTCTCTTTCACGTTTACACTATTTGTACTCTATTAAATTTTATATCTTGCTGCTTACTACCTTACTACTTTGTAATAATTATTATTTTAAGTATTATTATATATTTTTTGTAATTGTCCTTGTGTTGTCTGTTTGTATGGATGCCTTGTCTTTGTTTCTTGTTTCTTTACGCATTGGTGTATATTTTGTATACGTCGTGCCCACCACTAAAGTCCCCGGACTGTTGGGTGCGCATGTAACAAAATTCAAAAATTCAAATGAATCCCCTGGCAGCATGTGCGTACAGCATAGCGGACCCCCATCGCCCCAGTGAGGCACGAGGCACCACGGACGAGGCGGTTCTGCTCTCCGCATCCACGTCAGCTGCCAGACAACTCGCAACACACACACCTGGTCGCTCATCAGGTCGCCCAGGGTCCCCTCGTAGGAGACGGTCTGGTAGACGGCGTTCTTGGTGAGGCGCTCCAAGTGGACGGAGATCTCCCGCGCGTCGGGCCCGGCGCTCCGGGCGAGCAGGGGCGCGCCGCCGGCGTCCCGCGTCCGGCCGGCCCCGATGGGCGGGACGCTGGTCCCCACCGACGCGGCCCAGGGGCGGGCGTCCGCGTCTGCCTCCCCGCAGTCGCCCCGCCCGTCCTCGCCCAGGTGCCAGTGCTCCTCGGAGCCCGCGCCCGCCGCCGGCTCCGTCGGGATCACCATCTGCGTCAGCTGCTCCAGCTGCAGCACACAGGTGTGCCTCACTGCCGTGATCCCGACATTCAGGGGCGCAGGGGTGTTTCCCCCCCCCCCCCCTCTGAAACCTTGAATCGGGGGCAAACGAGGGCAAAGAAACTACCGTGTAATAAATCTGCTTAAATAGCACCATTTTCCACCTTGAAATACAAATTTTTCCCCAGGGGAGGACCCCAGGACCCCCCTCCCCGCTTCAATAGGGGGGGATCGATGATTCTTTATAAAAAGGTATATTGCCCCCCCCCCCCCTTATAAATTTAGTTGTTGCGCCCCTGCCAACATTCGACCGTATATTTTCCAACAGGGCTAACAGAGCTGCCTGAAACATGTGTCACGGCGGATGCAAAGCTCTTTTTCAACTTGCCAGACGAACAGATAATTCCCCGACAGCTTTCAAAAAATTCGCTGGTTTCTCTCTCGGATACTTGTAGCAGGTTCGGGTGTCCCACGAGGTGGTGCATTATTGCATTTACTATTGATGCTATCGTAAAGGTAATTACAAATATTTCAAGGTCTTCAGTTTGCTGATGATTTAAAAATTTATAGAAAAAAAAAATCCCTCCAAGATTGTATTTTAGTTCGAAATGACATAAATGCTGTTGCTGCTAGGTTGCAAATTTAAATCTAGTGAATTTTAAATACGGGAAAAATACTATTATAATCTTTACCAAAAATTTTACCCTATTAATTTTAATTATGAATTAGAAAATCATACTCTTACCGAGACCAAATAGGTCAAAGAATTAAGAATCGTACTTGATTCCAAATTACTTTTTTTAATTTAATTACTACATTGATTCGATTACAGCAAATGCCAATAGAACACTTGCTTTATCACATATTTTACTTATTTTGCTTCCAATACTACCTCAAACTTACATCTTTATATTTCCTTTGTAAGATCCAAACTAGAATACAGCTCCATTATTTGGAACAACCTAAGTAATTCAAACAGTGTCAAAATTAACAAATTACAAACCAAATTAATCAATTATATTTATCAAAAATATACTAATTATACTTTAGACTGACATTCTATACTAGGCTCCTTAGGCACTAAAAAGAACATTTTATATGCAACATTTGTAAGTGACTGCTTAAAACACAAGTTACATTGCAATATCTTTTTGAAAACATTGGCCTTAAGATTCCTACTTTCAATAGTCGTAATCATCCTTTATTATATTGTAAACACAATAACATTTTATACAGATTATTAACTAATTTCAACAGAATTAATAGTATTTTTCCAATAGTAGAAAAATAATTTAGTGTCCGCTCCTTACAAGCATATTTTAATATAGGCTACTCTAGTTATTAATTCAATATTTCTTCTTGTGGCAATGATCTGTCAAATAGATGATTAATCTCATTTTTTATATTTACATACCAGTTATTTAATGATTGCATTTTATTGTAGTGCTTCATGTGTATTGTTATTTGTTAATTTACATTTTCTTGAAAATATTTTCATTAGGCATTACTTCATATTATGTCTTTACTTGTTTGTTTTATGTTTCTTATTTACTGTGTAATTGTTCTGTATATTAGTTTTTGTCTGTATCTTGGTTTGTATTTGTCTGAATTATGTATGGTGTCTGTTGATACACATGTTTCATTGAAATAAATATATAAATAACTATCTTTTTAAGCTATTTTTTAAATCTTTTTATAGAGCAATTTAAAGAAATAATACATTTCTTTAAGAAAACTATGCCTCAACTCTAGCATAAACCTGAATATTGGAAGTACATTACTTACGAATATGAATACCAAAAAAAAATATTGCTCTCATTCCTTTATTTTTCAGCTTGCAAGGACTCCACTGCTTATTATAATTTGGATGAAACAATAATCTTATTTTTAGGAATTATGTACAGATTGTTAAATAATATGTTTGTTATATTAAGAATGAATACTTACTACAAAATCCCTGTCTGCAGGACGAGGCCTGTTTATGTACCGTGTGGTACAGTAAAATCGCTTGTGGGAAATCAGGTTGGCCAAACTGCGAAAAATACTGTAGCAAGTCTTGCACTCATACATAATGGAGAATTCCTCAGTAAGGTATTCCCGCACCTGCAATAAAAAAAAAAAAATATACAACCTGTTATAACATTCTCAAATCTTTCTGACAACACTAGGAAACAAGAAATAATACTCAATGAGTGATCGATGTTTCAACATTTAAGACAGCTAATTATGTATGTTTTGTTAAAAATTTTGCATGTCAGAAAAATGCAACCCGCTATCTGTCATTTGTAAAGAACTATAAAGTCAAGCAAGTATTAGTGACTAACACTATTTGACTGACTAATTGTGCCATAATAACTGTCCAGTTCATTTTTCTGTGTTTCTACATCTGGGAAATTCATACAAGTTAATTTCTGTCATATATATTTACAAATAATTATTAATGAAAACTATTAACAAGAAAAATTTTAATTCCAACACAGCAAGAAGAATCGGCTAGAGCTTGCTCTTCGACAGGGGTGGCATCTCCAGGGAATCCACACAAATCTGTAATGAAATTTCCCTGACTTTTCCAGGTCCATAATTATAAAATTCCCTGACTATTTTTTTTTAAATAATATACATACATAGTTTACAATTTCCTGAAAGAAATAAGAATAACTAAGCCTCCAGCATTCCTACAGCTAACCTAGTTCTCGCTGTACTTTCCTAGTATATTTTTTTTTATCTAGCTAAAAACTCACTATTACACGATTTAAAAAAAATGATTTTTCAGTCTAGACCAGTGGTTCCCAAAATGTTTCAGATGGCGATCCACTTTTCCTTATAGGAATACCTCCACGGTCCTTTATTTGTATTGTATCCTTTCCTTATGTATATATAATTTACCAATAAATATTGCATATATACAGGGGCACAACAACAGGGGGGGGGGGGACAAGGGTATTTTGCCCCCCCCCACCACTGAAACCTTTAAGTGGGGGCAAACGGGGGCAAAGAAAGTGCTGTGTAATCAATTTTAAGATAATAAAACTGCTTAAATAGCACCATTTTCAACCTTGAAATACAAATTTTCCCGGGGGAGGACCCCCCGAACCCCCCGCTTCAATACGGGGGATCGACGATTCTTTATAAAAAGGTATATTGCCCCCCCTTCGGAAATTTAGTTGTTGCGCCCCTGCATATATATATATATATTCCTTTTTTTTAAGATACCGTTTGATTATTGATAAACAATCTGCGCTCCGTTATGAAAATGGTTGACAAAATATAAGCACTTTGTAGCAAAAAAAAAGTTAGCTATTTAATAATAGATGTGTGTATGCACACAATTCGATTTGTTTCGATTTTTCTTATATTTTCTAGTGGTTTACTCGATGGTTTCTGACAGTTTTAGGATTGAGTCGCGACACACCTGGAACCCTTCCGCGACCCGCTGGTGGGTCGCGCCCCACCGTTTGGGAACCGCAGGTCTGGACGATGACAGAACGGGGCACGACCCCCCCCCCCCCCCCTCCGGGGCGCCGGGCGGGCTCACCTCCTCGGTGGCGGTCTCCATGAGCCGGCAGAGGTCCCGCATGCTGCGCACGCTCGTGGGAATGGGCGGCTGTTGCTGGGAGACATCGCTGTGCAGGTCCACGCCCAGCTGCTCCGGGGACGCCGCCCGCGGGGCAGCCACCTTCAGGCCGTTCTGCCGTCCCACGCCCCTGCCGCCCCGCCCCGACCTCGGACCTGACTTCGTCCTCATGTTCGCGCGGCTACATGCTGCACAGCGCGAGTCCACACAACACGATTAGAAGTTGCTTAAAATGCCCAGTCGTACTACATAGACAACATGCGGTTTCCATTGTTACACGCAAACCAAACAAATACACTCAGAAATAAAATGATAACAAATGGATTGAACTTAATGTCTCGAAGACATCGAGGTCGTTACAAACGATGAAAGGTGACGGGACGCCAATGAAGTACTGACGAGATAAATGGGTGGGGGAAACGAGAGCACTCCCGGAAACGCCACAGAACACGGCAAAAGCCACCAAGTTTCCCGCTTACGAAGAATTCAAATCAGACCTGCCTGGGAATTGAACCTGGGCCGCCTTAGTGGTAGGCAAGTGATGTGACCAATTAACAAGCATTATCTTCTTGCAGGGCCTTAAACTGAACAGTTATAATTGCTGAGAACATGCACTTCTGCATGTTAACAGCATTATCAATCCTTCTATTTGGTTAATTTATAGTTTATAATACAAAAATAAATTCTGTAAACACTGTAAAACCTCGGACATCACTCAAAGAATGTAAGTTGGTCACAAACAAATCAATTGTCAGTAAAATAGTACCTCAAAAGTTGTTTTACAAACAGATATAGTCTAACCAAAATTTAAATAGCATTACAAATTCAACCAACATACGCATCTAAGTTGCAGTAAAAAGATTTTGCTTAGACAAGTGATTACGCACAGTAGACAATGATAATCCGGACTTTGTAGGTGCCGGTTATAAAGCAGTATCTCCCGCGATAGATAAATGCTAAGTAGTAGAGGAAATACATATGTAAGATGGTGTTTGGCAAAAAATACTGTTTAAAAAGAACATAAGGCTAAAAAAACATTTCACCACAAAAACAGACAAAAACTTAATTTTTATTGTACATTTTAAAGACTCGTACGTACACATCCAAGCACTCTCCAACCACACCAAACAGTCGTAATTAGTCCTGGGCCGTGATGAGGGCTTATGACTATTGCTAATATGCTTTAAAAACGTTCTTGACCTTAGCTAAAAATGATAGGTTTTCAGCTTAAGTTTCCTTAGTTGGGTTAAATCTGTGTATTCTTTGCTGATGCAGGACTAACACACATTCAAAACTGTTACATGCCGGACTATAGAAAGCCATTGGTGGTATAGAAAAATTTACTCCCAGAAGGTCAAGCAAGGCTACACATGTGATGTTAGACAAGACTAGTAATAACCTTCCGTTTAGTCAGAATACAGAACTTTTCTTTTACTCCTTTACTTAACACAAAGTAAACACTAACCTATTTTTTTAACATAAATATAAACATTTTTAAAATTTTTTCTTAATATGATCCTATGAAGAGGATCTTAAGATTATAATATTTTGTCAAGAAGAAAAAAATAACTTACTGAATTGCTACATAATTTTGTATCTATAAGAATAAAATCAATAAAAAATTGATACAAAAAAAAGCTATTTTCTTTGTAATAAGTTTTTATGAACTATTTATTTTACTTAACTATTTACTTACACAAGTGTATTTACTTAATAATTTGTGCAGTATATAGTATGTAAATGTTATGTAGTATGTATTTACTTAATACTTTACTGAACACTAAAAAGAACAGCAAAGGTTCAATGACACAGAAGCATCACAAAAAAAAATCATTGCATTTTAACCCACATTTAGAAATACGTACTTTATTTTTATCAAGGATGACTTCCACCAAAGAAATTATTTGAATACGAGCTTACAGCTTGCATTCATCACCGCTGACAACGTCAAGTATAACTGGCTGCTCGACTGCTGTGTACACCGAACGTGTTATCAACTTTTTATCAACACAAAGCAGTCGGGTGCTTCAGGCAAACAACACCAGCACTGTATTTCATTGCAGCAAGGAATCACCAGCACACAAAAAAAAAAAAACTCATGCAATTAGTTTAACCTCTCTCTGACTGGTTTTTTCTAATTTATGAAGCACAATACACAGTACTTTCCATTGTACTGCTCTGAACCCTGAATGAAACACACTAAAAAGCATTAAACATGTATCAAAAGGGCAGAATTATTTCAACAACAAGTCTAAGAATATATATGTATGAATGTATATGTATAGTTACTCCTTTAAACATGAGAACCAACTTCGCTCAACTGAAAAACATGGCAGATTTGTACAGTCACGTTGAACAAACAGCGGTCACCATTATCACCACCTACTGATAAGTGCAGTTTATGAGGAAGCGTGATAGGAATTTTTCATGTCTGAATAATCTACCTCTTGCCAACCTCAGCAGCATTCTTTGTTATAACACTAGTGCAAGGTTCTAGGTTTGATTTTTTTTTCCCCTGAGAAAAACATCAGTTGAATGCAACACCTAAATATGGCTTTAACTCAACTAGTTTCTCCTAGTTAAATTTACAAATATCTGCTGCCTGGCTGGATTAGAATCAGAAATATTACCACCAGTGCACATTTTGGTTTTCGCAATTAAGTGTCATCATTGTGAACATGCGATTACACACAGAATACGCAACTGGTTACCTGGTATAAACCATTAGGAGTAAAACCTACTTTAAGCCTGTTCAAAAAAAGCCCAATAAAGGTTTACTCACTTTCCGAAAGCTGCATCGAAAACCAAAATACCACGGTACCATACAACTTAAATACAAACAGCAATGAGTTTTAAAATCTGTTATCAATAAAAACTTAATACAATTACATGCGTTTAGGTACCGATTTTGGCCTGCTGTTAAGTTATGTGATACAAGAATTAAATTTTATAGTAACTCAGCAATGAATACCTACACACATGTTGTATCATCACCATACAAATTTAGTCAATTTGTTTTACACCCTGCATTTTATTTGTAAGTAAAAATTATAAATTTAAGTTTGTTAAGTTAGCAAATAAATGTCTTACATTATTATTTTAAGTCACTGCCTTATTGTTGCCATTTAGTTTTCTTATGTTCAGAAAGTGTTTCACAAATCCTTTGAATAGAAAGGAAATTGAGCTTTTCGCTACATAAATTATGTACAAAAATAGCTATGTATTTATTTATAATTTTTTCTTGCTTATTTTACAATATTAAAACTCACTGGTTTGGGAGATAAGGTATTAAAATAAAGTCACAAAAATGGTTCATCAATTTATAACTTCAATGTTCTTTGGAATGTCTTAAATGTCACAAAAAACTTTTTCATGCTATTGTTTTACAAAATTACCTGGTAAATGTAAAATAATTCCTGCAAAACAAATTAGGTAATAATTTATCAAATTTAAATTATACAATCAGTACTACTTAAATTTTTAAAACAGAAACCAGTGTGAAATTTTATACCTGCATTGCATTTGATGTACTACGTAAGAAATATATTACCTTCTTAACGCATATTAGTGGCACCATCCTCAAATATAACAACCATAAAATATTCCATGTATTTTAAGTGTAGCAATCAAATATGTTTTAGTGAAACATATAAATCTACAGCTTTAAAACTATTAAATATATAGTTAACTTATATGCAAAGGAATTATATCATCTATATTTATATAATCTGTTTTGTGAAATGCAAAATAAAATTCTTTAAACAACTTTTTAACACTGAGTTTTAAAAAAATCTCATAGCTTTGCCATAGGCATTTCCCGAACAAATAATATTCCTACAATATGTAGGATAGGTTAAAAATAAGCAATACTTAGGCCTACGAAAACAATATATATTTTTAAAGGTTGTATTTATTACAACTATATATAGTACTCACCATTTGTTAGGCCTATGTCTACTCAAATATGCTTTAGTGAAATAAATATTTGCAGCTTTTGAGCAACATATTTCCTAGCGTTGTACTGAAGGAAAGCTCATTACATAGAGATAAAACACATTGTGTTAATAACATTTTCAGTTTTTCTTTATAAAAATAAATACTGAGAAAATAATTATTAACATTGATAAATGCCCCAAAATTAAAAAAAAAATAACAAGAAACTAAGTATAATCATGCACTCACTTCAAGTGCTCTTTTACATCAAAAACTCACCATTTCAGTCAACTGCCCTCACAATAGCTTATGTTGGCAACATCACAATTTTTGTATATCATTATTCTTACATGTCTGTCTGACTATACATGTACATGCTTACTTCAACAATTCAAGGTTAAGGTAATAAAATTTCCACTGATAATATAAAATTTTTGATATTGGACAATGCAGAATTTTAACACTTATCCTCTCTATTATGTCTCTTTCAAATGATTAAATTATTCTTCACATGCCTAATTCTTGCCACCAAACAATTTATAACATTTTTGATAGAATATAGATTTTTAATATTACATAACACCTACACATAGCTATAATTCAATAAATAGAAGTAAAAACTCTTTTTCGTAGACACTTAGAAACACCTCTTCTTACCACTCCTTTATATTCACACGCTTTACCCAAAACTAGAACAAAACTTTAAATTAATACTTTCAGAGTTTTATTTGGGGTATAAATTATGGCAGTTGCAGTACCTAACCAGATCTAAGAAATGTTATGATTTACTTCTAATTTTTTAAATTACATATTTGTAACATTTTAGATGATAGCAACAATAAAATTTTAAACTTTAGTAACTTTTTTAGAATAGTCATACGCATATCTGACATAACCCGCTTTTCTTTCGGGCGAACAAAATTTATCCCTGACCTAAACATGTCATTTTTCTATTGGAACAAACCAACATAAATTTTTGTGGTAACCACCTCCTAATACTTGACATAGCTTTGACATACTGATTCTTCAACTATGTGATAATATGATTACAGTGTATCAATAAACCTGGCATATACATACAAAAAGATGATTGTTTATTAAACTCTAAGGCACCATCACAGACAGAACAGACATGTCAGCCCATGATATCATGGGCAAACTGCATGCTGGGAGAAACACGTGTTTTTGAACAAGCACTACTTATGCTGCTGTAAGTAAATATGTAAAAGTATTCTTTAATGTGAATTAGAAATAAAAAATACTGTGACTTATATTTCAAATGGAACTAAAATTAACATCAAAAATCGTCATACAACACTGCACTGACATTTGTATTCACCAATAAAAAATATACACTGGAAAATTCAGTCGCTTCACTGCTGATGCTCATGGCAAAATGTATTCACCACACTTTGAAACTTGATATGGGAATATAGGTATATGTGACAAACCTCAAACATCATTCTTTAATGTTTCTATTTTATCTACGGTAACCTTTCACCACACTGTGGTACAAAAACAAATATGATTTGAATAACGGAATTAGTTATATATAATTTTAATCAAAATAAATGTAACATTATGTAAATATAACATTAAAGTTTTTATTCTGTAAGATCTATATCTTTTACTCAAACATTTCTTTGCGAGTAATAATATTAATATGTGTGTGTATACACACACAAACACATATGTCCGTGCATTTGACAGATAGTTAAGTATTTGCAAAGTAAACTTTCTGAATAGGGCTAGACCTATAGCAAGAGACAAGATTTCATGGTTTTATATTGAAGAAATTTTTTTTTTTTAAAAACAAGGAGATATTGATTTTATTTCTTTTATTTCCATTGAAACTACCTAACGACTGTTGCAGGTAGTGTGACGTAAAAAATACTGCCGTACCATTGGCTACAACACTTATTCTTACAACTATGATTAAGTAACACTTCCCCTCACTCTGTCTCTTTCTTATACATTCTGCCTATTTTTAATCTAATACAGAATTCTGGGATTTCCCAGTCAGATATTCCCACGGTCTGGGCTAACGTCTGTCTCTCTCTTACACAGGATGCGATAAACTATCGCCTTTCAGTGCCGCTGTGTCGCCGCATGTCTTTCTTCCCTTCTACCCAATACTCACTGTCTTAAAACAACTATAAAACACATACATATTATTATAAAAGATCATTTAAATGCAATAAAATACTGGAATCCACACTTACATAAAAAATAACCAAGCCAGCACAGTGAAAACCAGTAACATATAGTTAAAACACTTTACATAAAATAATTAAATATCAAAATTAATTACAAGAGTATTAAAAATAATAAAATGTAAGTATGATTAACAAGGTCACTACGACCTTGAAGGCTATTATAATCAGCTGATCTACTGCAATGCTGAGAAACCATAATATTTATTACATATTTTAATAAATACTTCTAAAAGCTGGGGAGGGCAGGGTCTTGCAACATTACAAGCTGGCGAAGCATAATCGTGTTACACATATGTATGTATTTTTTTAGATCCAGTTGTCTCCAGTTTGCTTGGAATATTGATTAAATGACCTGAAAATATATATCACAAGGAACAGTGATGATGTGTATCATTAAACATGCTGATAATAAATAGGGTAGCTTAAAAGATATCTGTTACATGACATAGGTATTAAATATACATAGAGTATAATTTTGTTGGGAGTTAGAAATACGAGAGTAGATTTGTTAAGAGCATCAATATGTGCCACTTTATTTTATTCATTTATTTAAAAATGCAAGTTGCATAACATGCCATATGCTAAATTTTTCCAGGCAATTATAGAAAACAGACACATATCAGGTGCTCAAAATATCAAAAAGAAGAAAAACCTAACAAAGTACAGAAAGTTTATTTAATATTGGTTTTATGTCATATATTACAGATGAAAAACAAAGAAGGGGGCAAATAATTTGTTTTAAATTCCTCACTGTTCAAGATTTACCAGACAAACTATCTACTCTGCAGCTTCTAAATTGCTCAACAAATTAACTGAACACAATATTGTATTTCTGTGTGTGTGTTGCACTGCAAGTATAGTCTGCATACTTCCTGTTTCTGTTTCTCAAGGAAAGATTTTTCAGGGTGCTTTGCAGAATTATCTACATGTAGTATAACATGTTTCTAAGGAAAAGAATCAAAATTTAAAAAAAAAAAATTAATGTTTATGTTATCAAGGAATTCAATGAAAGATCTTTAATCAGGCATTCTATGGCTAGCCACATTCTATAACCGCGCAATTCTATGTTTTGGCGCATTCTTGAATCTAGCCGCTCGCGTTCAGATATTTTTGGGTGGAGCTCAGCTGGTGACCTTGGCATCCACTCATCACTGTGCTACAATGTTCCTAGTTCGCTCATAGCTAATCGTTACTGTCGGTTTTCATATTAGTGCAGTGCTTCCTGTTTCATAGCAGCTTACATTTCTTACATGGTATTCCAGTGATCGACTATAACGAAGTTCAATAACCCGGCAAAATTGCTAATATCGCACGGCTGGATTTAAGAGCATGCAATGTGTTTGTACCCGCCCAGACATCACCGGCTAGATTTGGCCTGAATTGTACATGCGTAACACTTGAATAATATTTGCTTGACACCAAGAATAATTCAAGTTCCATAGAACATTTACTTTCTGAGGTAACGTCTGTTTACTCCGAAGATGGTCTTGCACAGAATAAAAAGAAGTCACGAATAAAGTATGCGGATTTATTTCCCCTTTTCTCAAACAATGAACACGGCTGCCATTTTACGACATAGTAGCATTTACCCTTCGGAAACAACTAAAAACTAGCAGACAAACAAAACTTCTCAAAAAAAAAAAATTGGTTAATCACTTAGGCACAATATTTTACTCACAGTTCAATAACAAAAATCCTGCGATCGCTTGTGATGTACGGTATATAGGGCCAACAGATCTTTGTCTGCACTGCATGACCACAGATTTACAAAAACGGCTCCAAATTGGCCTTTGCTGCAGCCTGTGGTTGAAAACTTTTCATTAAATACGTCCAAAACCATGTTTCTGAGCACAGCCCGGACCACAGGGATGAAATCTTTCTCAACTCTACATTACATGTTAAATTGGCGAGCCGCCCCTTAGCACCGCTACTCTCGCAGATGCCCAAGTGACGACTAACAACAGCTGATAACCACCATAGAGCATTCTAGCAGATACTAACATTTTTAAATTCATGTAAAAAGTTTTTTTTCACTCATAAAGGCATTCAAATATCAAACTGCTTGCCCTAATGTGTTGCCATTCTAAACCGGTGTGAGACAAACCATACTGAAGCTCTATTTTGTGCAGTTATTTATAGGAATGACAGTCCGATGTTTCTTAAATGGCCAGATTAGCTAGAACACACTATAATTCTTCACACAGGATGTTATAGGCATCATTTCTTAACTATGCCACTTTTCATCTTCAGCTCATTGTGCATTCATTCATGTTAATATCAAACTTAACATATTAATCTTGAGATTAGCTATTAGGGGTGCAGATTACTTACATAAACAGTGAAAATTAATGTAGAGATTTTAATGAATTATATATCAAGACATTCCAGGGCGCAGGCCTCTAAAAGATTTATGAAAGCTTAGGAGCCAGGACGATATATATCGAAACCACTGTATAGTAAATTCTTGGTATCTTAACAGAAGTTAGTCGCCAGCAAGAAAAAGTTAGTTGTCATGACGACCTGCTGCCCAGGATTTGTAGAGCCTTGTGAAGGTATCAACATTTACAACTGAGGATAGGGGAAATACAATTTTACAGTTACATGCAATGTCTCCTTGCAGAAAACCTAGCTTTGAAATAAAATTGTAGCCATAATAAACAAAAATATTCCTATTCCCGAACAACTATGACCCACATTTATACCTATATTAACGTTAAGCCAAGTCTTTGAACTTGGGTCCTTGAATGTAATAATAATGTAATTAATGCTTCTTTTTTAAATGAGTTTATATTTTTTTATTTGGTGGTTTGTTATAGTTTTAGAGCAATTGGAGAACACAAGGAGGCGAAACAAAGTTTCTACCCTCCCGAGTAACTCTAGGCATATAGATACATATCGCGAAATTGTCTTAGTTGCCTAATTTTTCCTTCATAGTTCTAATGACTCTCACAAATTACTACACCTAACAATTTACCAAAGTTATTAATAGCAAAACGTTTAAAGCATTTACTTGAAAGGATCCTACATGTTTACACATGACACCTGGTACTCTTAGGTTAAGATTAAACTATAGGTACCTATCCAATAAATGTAAGTTTCAGCATAATAATTTAAATAACCACTATTTGTAAGGGATATCACACTACCAGTTTAGTTATATTGAATGTTATGAGAGAAAAAAAGCTTTCTCATGATAGCAAGACAGTATAAAATACAAAATATAATCTTGGGCCTGAATGATAGCTTACGCTCGTGGTTGAGCAGATAACCATTTTTTAATTCAAATTTTATTTTAGCCTCATTGCATGAAATATACAGAATACTTAAATAAAACTAAAACCTTTTCGAAGAAAACAAGATGTATAGGATGTGTTTTCCACAAACAAAGGATAAGTGAAAGTGTTATCCACTTTCATTTGCTTAGGTATATGATGTGTGTGTTTTTGAATGCAGTATACTGTTATGATTTCCCAATGCAAATGCATAGTAACTTTTAGGTCATGTTTCAAACGTGTTAGAATGTTAAATTCGTGTTTCAACAAAAATGTGTGGGTAAAGCATCTGGAAAGTGTATCTGCTTATCCTTTATAGGTACTACTTGAGTAATTTAATCATGCTCACATGCTCACAATAACAAACGAAAAGGTAAATTTAAACTATGTTTACACTGGAGGCCCCAAGAAAGGCACATCAAACTTTTTTGACGATACCAACAAAATAAATGTATGCAATGCAAAGCTCCATATAGAGGTCACCTCCCGACAGACTCCATCGCTCCTCGCCGTTTTAATACACACAACTCGCTGCGATTCAGTTAAAAGCCTGTTCAAAAGCAATACTATGATGCATAAAATTGTTTGGTAACGTTACCTATTAGCTCCTTCGATTAAACTCGGCGAGCCGCTGCGACAAAAGTACGCACTTGCACTCGTTTTAAAGCGAAACGTAACGCCATTATTGAAGAAACAGAAGACTCATAGAAGTGCTCCCGCATCTGCTTCGACGTTTCGCAGATAGCGCCACCGTCGCCACCAGACCCGAGCGGCTCTGCGGTGGTGCGGTGTCTGTGCCGCTGTGAATAATATATAATTTTTTTTGTTTAACGTGATCGTTTCGTTGTTAATCGTTTAATTGTCGAGCGGGGTTCGGGTAAGCCTGTTTCACGCTCGGAGCAATACTTGAACGGGGACAATGAACCGCCTGCGTGCACTGCAACTCATTAAAGTAAGTAACGCTCACTTCTCTCCGTGTCTCCCTGTTGCTTGTCTTGTCCGGCTTTGTCTTTTCAGGTTCCCGTGGTACGTGGGAAAGGTAAGATGATTTATTTCGGTGTCATTGAAACACGTCGTGACGACTAGGTAGAAAAAAAAGGATGACAGTTCAACATTTAGGGCACATCTCTGTATTACTGTTAATTTATAGGATCAACAGAAATTTGCATGAAGTGGCGAATTCGTCAGATCAATAAAGAAAGGCATAGGGTGCACACAAAAGTATGAAACGATTTTTTGAAGAGCAGTCTTGAGAAAGTTATGGGAGTCAAGTTGTATGCAGTTTTAAGCCACCCCCAATTAATTTCAATGTACAATTTTTTTTTAATGTATAAATTATTGTTTATTAAAAAAACGATTAACTAAAGCTAAACAAAATATTAATTAAACTCAAAATATTGTAATGAAGTGGATTTAATGTAAAGGTTTAACAAATAATTTACCTATCCATTTAAGCCAAGCTCCATATTTTTAACATAAGTACCACATACACAGGAATGGCTTTCTGAATTTTATTTTTTAAATTAAATATCATAAACAAGGAAAACTTAATACTATTATTGCATAAGTGTTTCGGGATATGAAAATTTTATCAGGTTTAATTTACGAAATTTGGAATTTCATCTTGCGTTCGCACATCTGAATCAAAGTTTATAACTATCCTTTTCCGATTTTCTCAGCAAGTTTTATTAGTCAAATATTAAGGCTTGTCAATATCTGTTTTTCAATATTTCTATGATTACAATATCATTTTCAAGATTGTTTGCATGGTGCACAATACTTAAGTTACAGTTACATAATCCAGTGAAAATTTAAAAATTGCTTTTGATAAGTAATTAACTTCAGTAGTTTAAACAAAAAAAATTCTTAATTTTGTCTTGATTTGCTTTTATTATTTAATAACAGCAGGCCTGGAAGTAGGTAAGTCTCTTTTCTCTCTATAAGTCACTTAATTTTTAAAATGTATTTTTTGGTCAGTGAATTTCAATTGAAGTCACTTTTGTCACATTTTGCCAGTTATGACATTGCTGCATGTATTACATTAATATATAATTTAATAGGTGTTTAATTTATTCCATTATAATTTTCATTAAATGTCTATTTGGAAAAAAAATGTCAAGTGAAGACCATAACGACGTAACTACTATATCTTAACAACTGATGTAGTTTCTTGTCCGTGATTTTTCATGATTGCTATGTGGTTAAAAACATGTGAACATGTTCTCAATTGCAGTTATAAACCAGTTTTTGCATTTAAAGTGATTAATTATAATTATTGTATAAATACTCATGAGAATACTTGATAGACACTTGCTTCATTTTAATAATTCCTGAATTTCGTGATTACTGAAATCACTCGGATGTTATGGTTAAGATGAATTGGTCACATTTGTATGTGTAAACAAATCAAATAATAATGAATGAATTTTATAAAAATTTCTCTACAGTTCTTTATGTAACTAAATGTAGTTTTTTGAGGGATTAAACTCAGTGATAGTGTTTTTTTTTTCAGTTTAGTAGTTTTTCATAATTAAATTCCCTGAATTTTTATGTTTTAATTCATTTTTTCACATCTCATAATTTTTTTATTTTTAAATTAGACATGCCTTTTCTCTAACAGCGATTATAATAATATGCTTCCAGTATTTACTAGTTTATAATTTACTAAACCACATTTTCTTCATTATTAAAGCCCTTCACAACTACCAAGATTTCCAGAAACCTTTGGGAATAAGAAAATATCTTTACTAGAATTGAAACACATAATTATTTTACAGTAAGATACACCATGAATTAAGTGAAATATAACATGAACTCATTTATGAAATACCTAATTACAAAAAGCTATATTCACAAACTAAATAACATTTTTGCATGCACGCACAATGCCGACAACCACCTAAAAACTGATTTAATGCAAAAACCAAAGAAATTCGTACAACCTTATAAACACGTAAGAAATGTTTTTTTTTTTTTAATTATAATACTGTTTATCAAATCTTCAAATTAAGAAAAAAAATTGTTTGTGGTTTTCACTACAGTGACTTAGGACATGGCAGACGTATACGGCGGAATGAGTGGGACTCACTCAGGGGCATACAGAGGGGGCAGATGGGGGAAATATCCCCCTTCCCAAATCCTAAAAGAAATATCATTCCCACCAACAAATGGAAATAATTTAAAAACAAATAGCGGGAAAGGTAATTCATTTCCCCCTCCCCTTCCAAAATTAAATTCCGTGTATACTCCTGCTCCAAGCTAACATCAAATTTCATTATTATTAATCATTCAAAGTAGAAAGTTATTAAACTAAATGAAGTAAGGCCTGGCTAGCTTCAAATTTAAATCAACTTTTGGCACTAGGCTGACCAATGTTTGGCACCACCTTATATTTCTACTTGTAAATGCTAGATGAGATTTGCCTTATTGAGTTCGCTTTGCTTGAAAGTGTTATCACCACAGATTTTTGTGGCTCAGGTAAAGTCGTCTTCTCGCCTCGAATGTCAGCTCTCTGGTCTCGCCCAACTGGTTCTGCTCACGTTCCTTGTTGCCGTGATAACTGGACTCGCCCCGCGAGTTCCGGGAACGTCCCTCCGTTGCCTGGATGGTTTGACTCGCCTCCTGAGTTTCTGTGATGTCCTTCCATTGCCTGGATGATTGGACTCGCTTCACGAGTACCGTTGACGGTCCAACACTGCCAGGAGTACTGCACTCGACTCGCATGTTGCGGTGGCATCCCTTCGCTCCAGGAGGACGTAACTCTCTCCGCGAGTTATGCTGACGTCTCTCCTCGCTGACTGGGTTCTTTCCTGTCGGATAACAGTGTGTACTCCGTGATGGCGACCCTCACCAACTCCTGACGTTATCTCCATGAGCGCCTTTCTCTTTGTATCTTTGTACCATGCTGCTCCTCGACAGAAGCGTAGACACCTGGTAGGAATTTGCTGCCTCTAGCATGAATCCCGTGTCTTGCCCGGTCAGGATGCCGCTCACCGGTGAGGATCATCTCTTCATCCCCACTTCTCTAGCGCAAGGTCCCAGCTGCCTTGTTGCTTCCTCAGTTGCACTCGCTCGCGTAATGATGAGTGGCAATAGTGTCCTTGTTTCTTCATCGGGAGATGTCTTCTTCTTGCTGGATCCCAGACCGCCCACTATCTCGCCTCAGATACCCAAGCTGCTGGGCAAGTAAACACTCGCTCAAGCCAGGTGCAAACCCAAGACCCACAAGCTGCGTCAGTTCATCAGGACACTGCCTTTGACAGATGCCGGGCTCCCAGATCCTCAGTAATAAAAATTTAATAATTTAAAAACCACAAAAAACACCCGTTTCATTTTTCAAATATAGTTAACCGAATGCTAATGTGCATGTAAAAATTAATTTTCAAGCTAGTGCTCATTGTGGTTGTTGAGTTATGGTATTGAGCGCGAACGAAGGTGCAAAATAGCATAAAATTGTATTCCGTGCTCAGTGTAAAATTTTTGTGATGGAATTTGTTACTTCTCTGTACACATCTACAAAGTATGGAGTATTAGCTTTTATTTGCAAATTAAATGAGCTAGATAGCATGAACATTGTGGGTTTTATAGTAATTTAAGTGTACTGGTAAAGATTGTCGGAGAACATTATTCACTCAAAAACTGAAAGTTTCAAAAATTTCTCATTCTTCCAGTTTTAATTTTAAAATTCTAAAATAATTCACAGTTACTCATGTTATAAGTATGTATGCATAAAAAAAAATTTAAACAAAATCTGTAACCTTGAAGCACATGGCTCTAGGTGTTTTGACATGAAGTGACCCTGTAGTTCAGGAAACAAAGACCAAAAGAAGCACAAAACATCCAAAAAATTGGTTCAAAGCTGAAAGAGTCTACTTTGCTTAATAACATACCAAAAGTTTTATAGCCATCCATTAAAAGATTTCCCATAAATGCAGTTACTACCGTAGACTCTCAATGGGATCTGGTTTAATACCTGAAGCAATATCCTCAATGATAGTGTACAAATTTTTGACAGCAGTTGGAAGAGTAAATGATTTTATAGTAATTCTTTTTCTTGAATTCTCAGGGAGTGTGATACCTAACATTGGGCATGTCGTAAGATTTTACATGTCTCCAATATTCAAACACGGTCTTGACTCCGTATCTCCCTGCTGATTTTGAAATTTAAAATGAAGTTATCTGTTGGCCTCATTGGTGAGTTGATACTACCCAATCTTTATCTTTAAATAAATGAGGCTGTGACATACATGCAATACTTTTTTTTTTGCTACATTGTCAATTGCAGGCTGAAAGAAAATGTAGGTTGTTATTGTCATACAACAGGAGTGTTTTCCTGCTACACTACCATAGTGATGGGAATCGCAGCCTGTGTCAGTTTGCTGTTATTTATCTGTGAACTATTTATTCATAATAACAATAATAATATATATAATTAACATGTAGTTATGCATTACAGATTCAGTGATGCAGAAAACCATTAATGTGCATATATCATTTCAAAAACACTTTCAAATAGTAATTTGTGGATGAATATTAGGATTAAAATCTAATTGTCAATAAAGCACCTGGAAAAAACATGACAATAAGGAAATCCTCACGTATCAATGAAAGATAACCGTGTATTGTACGTATATATGCATTTTAGTAAAAATGATTTAAGTCTTAGGTGTAAAAGTATGTGGAAAATTTTGCAATTGGTAAGTACCAGATTTTTTTTTGTAACAATATTATAACAATTACGAATAAAGTGGTGTAAATTGTGTTTCATTTACTTCAGTTGGTTCACTCATTTCCTGCAGTGTTAGCCAATTGGTGTCACTGTTCATGTGTCTGATACTGCACCACTAGTGGCTGTTACCTGTACGAACTACAGATCTGCATTGGTCAGTTAGTCTTTGGTTTGTTTAAAAATTAATTTTTATGAGCAATATCCATTTTTGCGTATAGTTTTGAATAATCTTTTACCGGGCCACTTTGAAGTTCATTGAAATATCGGAATATAGTGCTGATGGGTAATTGATGTCCTCCAGAGACTGGTCAGCATGGTGGCTAGTGTCCAAGGGAAATATTTATTTAGGAACTGTGCCAACATTTGCGTGTAACTTGGGAAGGTAAACATTTTTGAGCAAAACCATGGTTGAAAACTAACTCACTTCCCCTCATATTATAGTCAAGGTACCGTATCATGTCGAAACACAATATACCATTGAATGCAATCTCTGGATAGTATGAAGTTAAAGGTTTTTCGATGGCTTAGAATGAAAACCTCGTATCTCAATTTTTGGACGAAAATACGTTTTTTATGTTTTTGGCTGGAAAACCTCGTATCTCACAAAATGTTTGGCTGAAAGAAATAAAATGTGCATCCTACTGCTTTCTATCGGGAAAAAAAGAAACCACGTATATCAGTAGCACTCCACATTGTAGAGAGAAAACCTCGTATGTTCGGTATGAGATACAAGGTTTTCATTCTAAGCCATCGACTTGTGAAGTTTGTTTCTATTGTGTGACCTTGATCACTTACTTTTAAGCAATAGAGTGAAATTTTACATAATTTTTCTGATGTACGTATCTTTTTTATTTTGCAAGAGCAGGTATGTTGATTGTAGTTAATCATGTAGTTGTGACCCTGCTGTTTTTAATCAAGTGCCTCGTTACCTCGGGAACGGTGGGAAGATTGTAAAACAAACAAAAACCTGCGTCACCGCCTTCTTCGAAAATGTTTTAGATGGGTGCAGATTGGCTCATGCTGCCAAATTGGCAGGCCCCTGGTACAGCAGTGCCAACGGTGCTTTTACTCGAGTTTTTCATTGGCGTGTTTCCAAACGTGTGTGTGTGTGTCAGCCTAGCTGTCGTAAATGACGGGCAGGATGTAACTGGAGTTACGGCATGGCAGTAACGTTTTGAAATATTGTTGTCGCAGTTATTTCTGATAGTTTAGTGTACTGCTGAGTCACTGCTGTTGTTTTTGAAACACTGGTCTGCCATGGTAGTGGCCTTTATGTTTAGTATTTGTAGAGTTAGCTAAAATTGTCAGTATACTGTTTGTTAATTTATTTATCGACTTATTTTACGTGGCGAAGTTAAGGCATGTCACCCGTCTACCACTTAACTGCAGTCATGTTGTAAAATTAAATGTAATGTTATAATAAAACACATATACATAACTAAGCTAACGTAAATGAATAAACCAATTACTAGCAAGTAATTAATTGTGATTCATGCCTATTAAACTACATATTACTGATATCATGATTGATACTTTTTTTTAAAATAGTAAACACAGGACAGTAATATATTTAACAAAAAATTTAAAATTAAATTCATGTCAAATACATTGTAAACTAAAAATATTCACATTCTACTTAAGATGAAAAATATTAATCTATACCAACAATTTAAATATTAACACACACCCACACACCCATATCCACACACCAACCCACCAACCCACCCCCTTGTACCAAGCTCATAAAAATAAGTATCACATCCACTACTTATTCCATTTTGTAATATTTTATTGTTTGTTGAGATATATTATAACAGACTTCAGATATAATTTCAGTTATCTTCACTAATAAAATATTGTATTACAATAGTGTTTAGATTAACCGAGTTAATGTAGACAATGGCATCCTCAGATAAGCCAAATCTCTGATAACATGAATATAATAAGTAAACCATCTTGTTTTTCATTTGGCCCTGTGGTATTGATTTTAGGGGTGATGTTTTTTACAGCTTTCACGTCACTCCATGTAAGTCAGATCATTTTCTAGGGGCCTCAAGCAAATGTTTCAACAGTCTTTGCTGGTAATGGCATTGCAGGTTGGCTTGAATAATGTGGAACCTTTGTTAATCGAGACGCTACTGTACGACCACGGTGTTTTGCTCACAATTCCTTTACCAGGCAAGGCAAGTTCTGCAGCAAAACACTGATGCATCATTAGTCCAGTGGTTAGAGCTAGCTCGTGAACCAAGGGTCCAGGTTTGATTCCTGAAGGTTCTGGACTGGGTGTAGTGTATTTCTGTCACCACATTGCAGGAAGGCAATAGTGAACCATCGCAGAATCAATCTCACCTAGTAGGACTCAGTCACGCCATGGTCATATCTCCATGATGGTGGCCTGGGATTTAAAACAACTGCTGGGTAATATTTATTTTCCAGCTTGTGGATATTTGGCATAGTAGAATAGTAGTCCACTAAATAAAAAAATTTTGCTTAAACGTGACTTCTCAGTAGAGAATAATAAGTCACAATCTGTAGCTATTGGTGTGTAAAAAGTTTTTTTTTTTATTAAAGAAGCATTAGAATGTGCAAGTCATTTAATATCCACAAACAGTATAATTTTCTCCAGAAGATGTGGCAGTAAACACACACACAGTATCATCCAGAGGAAAGAAGAAACTTTATGCATTTTGTAATTTTGAATTTAGTTGAAGAAAAACAGCACACACAGCTTTCCCAGTAATACAAGTTACCCTTGAAAAAGTATTTTCGGAAAAGGGGAAGGGGGGCAATGTATTAGGAACAAACCTAATGAGTTACTGGTTCCTTTCATTAATGGCTTTGGAGCATTAGGTCAAGTACAATCAGTCATATTATGTAATCAGGAACACACTACGACTCTTGTCAGCTGTCTCTCTTAGCGTGCGTTGATAATTTATGCTACATCTTTCAGTGCCTTTAAGGAGGCAGGAGAATATTAGGATGTTTTTATAGTGTTGCTGTGTGTGGCATATTTCAATATGGGTTTCAAACATGTGAGTACTTAAGTCCAGTAACAGTTGACTTGAATTTTAATTTTTAGGTTCAGTATATGCTTAAAACTTTACAGTAAGATAGAAGTATGGTTATAATAGATATACTGTTTTTTTTTTAACTTTGAGCTTTATAGTTCCCTTGTAAAAAAATTTTTTTTTTTGTTTGATGTGTGGCTAGCTTGGTCACCTTCCCAGAAATGGAATGTGGTGGCATGAGCGTGTGAAGTTTGCAGGCGTGGCGAGGCCCGGCCAGAATTAGCCTTTATGATCAACACGCAGGAAATGTGTATGTTATGAGCAGCAGGCGAGCACTCCCTACCCGCTGTATACTCTCGGCTGGCATTCTCCTAAACAGTCCGTGATGTAACTGCCTGCTGACAGGCCGCAGTGCGGGAAGCTATTCTCGGAGCTCTTGTTGTATACACTGCAGCGCCCGCCGACCGCCGCCGCCCGCTAGGCCGGACCCTCCTAACCAGTTCCCGCCGTCCTCGCGGCCGGGGCAGTTTCGCTCGCCGCTGACGACTCACAGGTCGGGCCACACCACACGGAAGTGGGCTGCGCATTACGGGGGGTTCTGTTTATCAACTCGGCCGGGAGGGGGGAGGTGTTTGTGGGGGAGCGGTTGGCAGCATCGCCTGTTCGGGAGCTCTGCGCCCGTCCGTGCAGAACAGCACGGCTGGCCGTGGTGGGCGGAGCGAAATGTGAGCACCAGATTGCATGGTTAATTACATACTTTCTGAACATTCTTTAATGTTCAAGAATTTATTAATAACGTGTTTCAGTCTTGTATTAGAAATCTGCTTCTTATCTGAGATTCTGTGTAAACTGAACTCCTATGCCTATATATTTTAAGTCTGTTTTTTTTATTTGAAATGACTTGGATGTTTGTTTTTTAATGCCGAATAGACTTTTTTTGATGTCGTAGTGTTACTAACTTTGTCGCAGTAAAACAATTTTGGAAGTTATAACATCTCTTTGCTGCATTCCAACTCCACCTCAACATTAGTTATTTAATTATTACAAAGACCTCTGCGTGAAACTATATGTCGATGACAATGTGATGTAGCCCAAATTCAATGTACTTTTCCAATGTGTTGTAGTATAAATTTGGTGCTGTCATCCTTGTTGTGTTGTTAGATTTAAACGTATAAACATTTGGTGTGCATTTGAAGAATGTCCCTAAATAGCTTGTATTCAATTAGGTCTCTCATTTTTTTTTTACTGGATTAGAATAACTACAGCCAATCGGTTGTGTTTTAATTTTATTTTTATTTTTATGTAAGAATATATTTCTTATAAGACACCGACAAATTTATTGAAATTTTTTATTTAGTAGGATACATTTTCAAGGATGTGCTCCTAATATCCTATGAAATTCCCTATATGTGATTGCCTGGTGTGTGATCATGGGTTTTTCACAAAGTTCATGACAATTGCGTATCCCCGAATCATTGCTAATTTTTTGAATTGTGAATTAAAGGAAATGTAAACAAATAAAATATTCAAGGCAATAACTTGAGACTTTGCGAGTTCTTGCGTTGCTTTTAATTTCTTAAAATCGCGCCGCAGTCGGTTCGAATGAACGGTTGGCGCTTGCTCGCTTGTTCCAGGGCGGTGCCCTCGTCCGGCCGTGTCTCGCGGCGACGCAGGTTTTCGCAGCGCGAACGCTGCGCTTCACGGCCGCCCTGCAGAAGGAGCGGGACGCTGGCTTCCTCAAGAGGTTGTCGAGGCGGATGGGGTGGCTGGACCACTCCAGGAGCGTGAGTGCCGCAGATACACTTCGCTAAATATAGGCTGCTTAGCTCAGCGCCCTCTTATACACCCGCCCGCCGCCGCGCCGGGGGGAGAGAGAGTGTCTCTCCAGGCGGCGGGTCGGAAGCTGCTGTGGGGCTCCGAGCACGGGATATCCAGAACACTGCCCGTTGGGATCACCTCACGTTAAACATTTTCTTTATTGTCTCACAATTCAACAGTTAATTTATTTTTAAAAATATCATAATGCAAAATATTAATATATGTGCTTAGTATTACCAATTCCTCCTCCTCTCCCCCTACACCCCCGGTACCCATACTGATATTTCATTTTTATTTCCCAAGCCATAGTAGTCGAGCAGAAAACTCTGTAACTTATTTTTTGTGGTTGCAGATTCTCAGAATGTCTGGATATCTGCTGTATGAAAATGTAGCCGACAAGGTGGACTATGCTAGATTTTTTAAGGGTGAGTAGGCTACATATTAAAAATTAGTGCATTCTACTATGAATTTATTTATCATTAGCTGCATTGTATATTTTAAGTTTTATTTATATATTTATTTATTTCAAATACTTCTGGCTGTTAAATTATATTATTAAATGAGATTTCTTTGTGATTTGTTTGAAACATTTTATTGGTGAATATTTGAGATTTTAGTGGTGGATGTGAATAGATAATTTTTCATGTGGGTCACTACTTTAAACTAAAATTTGTTAGACTGAAATTTATAAATTTACTATAGATCTAATTTAATTTTTTTGCAATATTTTTTTCTTTCCTTGAAGGTGCTGCTGGTTTTGTTGTTGCTAGATTTATTTTTGTGTTTTATTAGTACATACTCCTACGTTCATATACCTGATAAATGTAATAGCTTGTAACAAAATATTCATAGTGTTGGTGGTGTAGATAGTTGAGGTAACTTTTTGATATGGACCAATCAGTGATGGTTTAGATCCACCATAAGTCTTGAGAGCCCAGTGTCACCAAGGGGTCGCACTTACATAACTACACTACGTTAAACCCATTTCAGTAACATTTGTATACACACACACGCATATATATTTATATATATGTATGTGTGTGTTGGTATATATCATATGACGTTGATGAACTCTGAACACCATTTGATCACCATGAAAGTTGGCACCTTTGAGTGTGGAGAAGGTATTTATGCTATCTACTTTGCTATAACTAGCCACTAGATGGCGCTGCTGTACATCAACTTCTATACCATTCAAACGATCGCCATGAAAATTGGTATATTGTAATTTTTTGCTGCTATTAATTCTTGATAACAAAAAATAGTGATTGTGATTGGTATTTGGTGAGTGAGTTTGAAATGTAATATCATTTCAAACGCTTTATAGATTCTAGATTACATACAAACCATTGACTTCATACATATATTGATAAATAATTAAACGCTGGCAGGATAACGTCTGCCGAGCTCTGCTGGTGTAGTTATGAATGCAGTCTGGAGACTCGGCAGAAGGCATGCCCACCTCTGTCTGCCTGCAGAGTTCGACATGCCGGACACTTTCCTGTCGTGGTTCGTGATCACGGAGCTGCACTTGTGGATGCTGATGGTGCGCATGACAGCGGAGGGGAAGGAAGGGGAGTTTGTCCGCAACTGCATGCTGAACGCCCTGTGGGACGATGCGACCGTCCGGGCAAAGAAACTAGAGGTGGGCGCTACGTTGAACTGTCTCGGGAGTGCTTCTGGGAATGTTCTAAAATATTTTCTTTAAATTATTCATGCAGTGGGAAAATTTTTTGATGCAATAAAATTTCTTTAACATACGCCATTGCAGTTTTGCACTGTTTGTCATGTCTGATATTTAAGTTGGAACGTGTTCGTCGTCGTGTTCTCCGTAATATCTGTTTGAGGTTCATCGTTGGGTTTATCTGTTTGACATTGGATTTTATTAGGCTCTTTCTCTGGGTTAATGTTTTCCTTTTTTGATTCTTATTTTGTATTTATGATTTTTTTTTTCCATGACAAACAGTGCAAAACTGCAATGGCATATGTCCAAGAAATTGTAATAATCTAAAATATTTTTATTTATTATCCATAAAAAAAAACATTTTAGGGGTTGGATTCTTAACTAGCTGCTTAAGGCTGTGTATCATGTTGATTTTTATTTTTTGTTTTTTTTTTTTAATTATCTTTTATAAGGGCTATTTCTTGAAATTTAACTTGATACCGCACTTATATTTGTTTTTCAACGAATATTTTCAACGGATATCCATTTAGTGTAATGTCAAGGGTGTGAAAAGATGCACAAATGTTTGTAATTATCATTACTTGCATTATTTTTATGTATTGAAAATATTTGTGGCAGAAAAATAAATGCTAGGAAAGTATTTAGTTAAAATTTCAGAAATAGCCCTTAATTGAAAGTAATGATGAAAATTTTAAAAAAAATATATTAACATGGTGTGTAAGACTATGCAGCATACTTGGGTGTGAATGGCATTCCAAGTTACCCCAGCATTTCAGTTAAGGAAATGTTTTTGCTGTCTGGTAATCAGTGTTACGCCTCACATTATTTTAATGACTTGTGCTTTCTGTATCCTTAGTCATTGGTTTAGAATCTACGACTCAGGAATGTCCATTTTAAAGGGCTAGTGGCAGATATAAACATTATTTTTTTAAATTTTAGTATCCAAGTCCAAATTCTTACCTTACTTCATCATGACATACGTTCATTTATATCTCATCACATATCTAACCTGCCTCTCATTTTTCAGTGTGTATAAATCTTAATTTTCATCAGTGCTTTTCCTTTGTTTGGAACTACAGAAACAATAGCTTTTGTGGGCGGTACAGTGGATATCATCCGTATTTATTACCTTTGATAATTCATTTTGTAATTGTTCCAACCACAAAAAATACTTCTTTCATAGTATTGATGTGACCAACCAGGGTTAATGTTAAGAAGGTAACCTCTCTCATTTCATCTACTTTTTAATAAAGGAAAATGTGCCCTACATATCTGATGGGAAGCCAGTCTCTTAAAACATACTTATCACAAAGAGGCATACTTAATATTCCATCAATAGACGAGTTGGCATAGTCTTTTTGCCGTGTGTGTGTGTGTGTGTGAATGTATGAGATTCATTACTCAATAGTATACATAATGGTGCTCACAATAATCCTATGATTTATTTTCTTCAGTGTGCACATAGTATGTACTACATTAATTACCTTAATGAATTTTTAACAAAGGTAAAGTATTGTTCAGAGGTAATGATTTTTGGCTTCCGGCTGTTTTGGTAAGACGCTAGCTGTATGTGTATTTTCCGAAAACCTTAGTTTAATTGCACTGTTTTTCCTTTTACTTGCCCTTGAGGTGCCGGTCGTGAATGCTGAACGGCAGTAAAGCTCAAGGTGGACTTGAAAATGTCGCTGCGATACTCAAATCTGGTTTCACATTTCAGTTTCAAGATAGCCAAGAAAGATTTCAAGTGTTAATGCAGTGGAAGATTAGTAGAAGGCTGCTATGTAGTGTTAAGATTCATGTTTGTTGTTGGTATGAAAGTTGGCTACTCTGTATCGTTAGAAGTTCTCAAGACTTTGAATGGAAAATGAATTTGTTACATGTAATGCAAGTGTGTATATTACTTTTTTTGGTGTTCTCAGATATTACACTTCTGCATTTCATTCCACCTATCTGTTGCTACCTTTAATACTAATTATAGATCCTTTCCCATCCCCCCTCCCCCCGTGGTACCTTAAAGTGTTAAAAAAAGTTTCTTCTGTATAGGTTATTTGATCTATGTTATTTAGGAATGGTATTAAAATAATGTTAAAGTTTTTATAAAAAGACTGCATGTTAAGCTGTGGCTAGAAATTACAGTGCCTGTTTTTGATTAATAATAGTACATTATTTGGGAGCAAAGAAACATTTTGTGAAGGTAATATGTTTGTGTTCACCAGTGGTGTGGCTCTGGTAAGTTTTTGTGAGGATGGTGTTGGTTTTGGGCACAGCAAGGGAGCCCAGCGGGAGTGCGGGAGCAGCTGAACGTCCTGTCGGAGGAGTTCCACGCGTCGCTGTTCGGCTACGATGAGGGCCTGCTGAGCGGGGACCGGGTGCTGGCCGGCGCGCTCTGGCGGAGGTTCTTCCAGCTCCAGTGCCGCCACCCGCTCCACCTCGAGAGCCTGGTGCAGTTCGTCCGCCAGCAGGCGAGTCCCTGCTCGGTCGTGCCGCGTTGTTCGTCACTACCCTTTCAGGGCCCATGAATGTCTAACCTTGCATTTGTCGTTCTCTCAAATATTCATAACATATGTACAATAATGTGTAGAGGTGCACTCTCGCCTCCCGCCAAGGTGCCCGAGATTCAATTCTCCCCCCCCCCCTCCCCCACCCAGGGGTCGAACTCGGATTTACGCAAGCGGGGAATGTGGCACGTGGATTTTTTTTTTTTTTTTTTTCAGGATACTCCCGTTTCCCCCACCAGTTCATTCCATTTGCTGCTCCGTACCCAATCTCAACTCATCTCACCTCACTCATTCTCCAGCCTGGCCGGAACAAAAGGTCTGTGGTTCCTCGGGGAATGTCAGCCCCGTTCCATCCATGCAGACCCTGCCTCAGGTGGGAAGCTACACATCAATATTCATTCAATAAGTGTAGTATAGCGGGTGTAAAAAGTCCTGAAAAATTTTTGGTATTTATCATTTTTGTGCGATTTTTGACACCCATTATTTTACACTTAGTGAATATCTGTTGAAAATATTTGTTCAGAACAACACATGAAATGGAGGTATTGCATTAAAATGTTAGAAATAGCCCTTAAGTAATAGAAATGATGAGAAAATTTCAAAAATAAACATGGCGTTTGAGACCGAGCCGTACGATTCTTGCCAAGTGCTTCATTTCCGTCAAGGAGTTAAAATATGAAACTACTTGTCGTAATCGTGGGCATTTTCTACAGACTTTCCACTACACAAGCATTGCAGTTTGGTTTTTGTTGCTAGCTTAATCTACATATAATATATTGTGTGTAAAATTTGTCAAATCTTAATTAAAATTTTGTGGTATTCCACTATAATATCACCCTCTGTGTTTGTACATTTGGGTAATGCATACAAAATTTCTTCCATGCAACATTTTTTAAAAGTGTTAGGGTGTCCCTTAATTAAGTTAACTGCAGTACTGAAGTGTGCCATGTGAAAATTGGTCTGTAGCTCACATAATTTACAGTGCACTTTTACTTTCCTCCCATTACTATGTGGAATCATAGAAGAGCAGATGTAAAAGAGAATGTTTCAATGCAGTAGAGTGTTAGTTCAGGGGTTGTTAATGAGGGGCTCAACTGTTTAAGTTAATTACTTTTTGTACTGGCCATTTGTTTACTTTATAGTATAATTGGAATTAGTTATTTTTCAGGAATAAATATGTTTTCAAAACTTTTTTTTCTAAATTTCATCTCAGATCTGCAGCTTGCTTTGTGTGCAGGGTCTTTTTTTCCATCCTGCTTTAAATTTCAATGTTGGTTGCGGTAGTTGATGGCTGGAGCGTGTCATGCCCCTAAAGGGGGGAAAAAAAGAAAAAAGAGTTTTGTGTGGGATGAAAATGCCAGTCTGTGCTGGTAACTGTTTTTTATTTGTTCCTGCGCTGTGCCCCACGGCCAGCGAGAGGAGCGGTAAGTGGCCCATGCCCCCTCCTCCCTCCTCCCTCCTCCCCCATGCTCTCGAAGGGGGCGGGGAAAGGGGTCAGGTCGTGTTTCGAATGACTGGTCGTGGACTCTTTGTCCAGGGCTCTCTGTGGGATGTGCGCATGGATAGCTGGGTGGGAGGGGGAGGGGAGCGGAGGCGGGCATCCTCACGCCCTCCCTCTTTTTTTTTTGCTTCTTAACCTCCTTCTCTCTTTCCGCCATTTTTTTCCCCCTCTGCTCCTTCTTAGGCGTGAGTCAGAAGGAAGCAGAGCAAGAGAAGCTGCTCTTCCCTGCAGCAGCACCAGTTTCTGAGATGACTCCCAAGGTCACCCTCGCCCCGCTCTCTCTCTCTCCCTCTCTCTCACGCCATTGTTCCTGTTGCCCCTCCCCCTTCTCCCCCTTTCCCCCCCCCTCCGCGACGTGCATCATTCCCTCTCTCTCTCTCTCTCTCTCTCTGCCCTCTTCCTCCTTCCTTCCCCCTGCCCGCCCTGGAAGCTTCCAAGGTCAGCGGCCAACAGCGCACTCCCACGCATAAAGCCATTAAATCACCTGCCTTTTTTAACTGTGTCGGTTTAAGTGACCAGCTCCCACGGATCTGCGGGCTCGGGCGGTCATTTAGTCGGGTCTTCCTCTCCGGAGTGGTGCTCTCTGTGCGTGTGTGCGCAGAAGTGTCGTGCAATTTTTGTTTGTTTTCGATTGTCGTTGTGAGAAAAGGGGTTTTGAAGTGAAAACTGTTATTCTATTTTATTTTGAATTTTTTTTTTTTTAAGTTTTTTGTTTAACTGTGTTGAGGTATTCTTACTAGTGGCATAGACATATGCATAATACTTTTACAAATTTTTAGGAAAAATTACAAGAAACTGGAAAATAAAACTAAAAGATTGTATTTTCCCAAAGGTAGGTTATTAAATATCACAGCTGTGTTCCTAACATGAATAATAACTTATTCTCCTCTGTTAGGTAAAACTTCTAGATGGAGTGACAAGAGAGGAGATTCTTCTTCGTCCCGATATCAGGTGGATTGCCTTTCAAAAGCCATCCCAAATGTGATGGATTGCCCGTGCCAACATTGTGTAAGCAGTATTAGTGAACTACTTAGCAATGTTCATTTAAATTATTTTTGATGAAGTTTTTAGAATTATTTATATTGTCATTTGTATAAAAAAATATTGTTTTTTAAGTTGCCCGCTATGATTTATTTTGTACAGTCTAATGTATTAAATGTCACATTTTTATTTATTATGTTTAGTTGTGTGTGAAAATTTTTTATGATTCTCTAAAGCTAAACTAACTCTTAACTGCAATACATAAGGTTCAAACCACATCTTCGTCAAAAACAAGCATGATTTTACAGTACCTGTACAGAATAAATTATAATTAGAAATTACATAGTACAGTGGAACCCTGTTATAACGTTTCTCAAGGTAAAAAACGAAAAGACATTGTAAGTAGGAAAATAATAGCAGGAAATATCAAATTAACACTTGTCGGTGTTTGAACTTTGTAACAGTGGACTACTAATGAGTATTTTCAATACTCGAATTTGCTTAAAACCAAGCCAACAATTTTTTTCAACACTGCCGCATTCCTGTAAAATTGTCTCACTTTAACAACACGGGTCTTTTTGTGGATTCCTTTCTACGAATCAAAAAAAAATGGCTTTGTGCTATTACAGATTGATTAGCCAATTAAAATATTGTACCTGGATATATATACACCACATTAGCCAGCACTAACGTGTAACTTTAGTGTTCTGGAATTATGTTTTGTTTTTGCATACATTTCTATTTATGGTATAACAATGCAATGATTGTGAACAAAAAGATGTAGGTAAATTGTAAAGTAAACAGTTCGTGTTGAACTTCACAGTTGGATAAGTGTTGGAATAGTTAGGTTTTTAAATTTATTATTTTTTTATTTATTGAATTTTACAAGTACAAAGCAAACGTTTTAAGCAGAAAATATATAATTCATGAAATGTTATACACATTGTCCATACTTAGTTTTTATGGGGAACATTTTTGGCACCTAAAAAATATAAGCAGGAAAATATGTCAGGATTCTACTAACATTTTGTGCATTTTTACCGATTGTTGTTAACCATTGTCTCACCTACAAAAAAATATCACCTACAAAAAAATTTTTTCATCATTCATAAACTTTACCTCTGCTTTATTTTACAAAAGTAGACCATCTAATCAGAAAATGTCTTTTATTGCTGATTGTACTTGGACTATCCAAAATAATGGCTGGTCCTAATGATGTTATAGGTTCATATATTTTGCTCCTAATTGACATTTCCATTCCTTCTAAAACATTTGTACGTAGTGTTTCAGTAATTGCCTGGCAATGTTATTTTCTAATTATCTGTGTTTATTTTCTCCTTAAGAACTGAACTTTGACTTCAATTTTGAATATTACGAGTTGAAACATTCAAACTTGACTTCAAAAAAGAAATTCCTGACACCATTAAAACATGACATTTCTACAAATTAAAGTAGAATTTAGCATACACAAATATAGATCTTATTAATTGGTCTTCTCTTAAAATGTATACATGAACCTAATGTGTTACCGAAGTGATAATGGTTACTATAACAAGTAATAATAGTTACAGAGTGAACTCAAGGAATTGCATACCCAAACCTCCATAAAACAAGAGTTCTAATGATGATCTCTTCTGGATGTTATTAATTGTAAAGGAAAGTACCTGTTTTTTTGTAATTAGGTGTGGATTTTTTTTATATGTTTGTATGTTGCAAATGTTGTTGGAACTACTTTGGTTTAAAAATATTCTGTGTGTCCTTTCAGTTAGAGAATGGAGGCCTTGGTCTGTATATGTGTGACTAGAAGAGGGGCCAGGATCGTATTCTTTTCCTTAGGAAGAAGAAAGGCTTCCGCAAACTTTGGCGGGCGAGCAACAGACGTTTTCTCTACCGCCTGAATCTTTGTCTCAACCTGTGTGAAGGCAAGGTGAGCAAAGTTTCAGGTGTGTGAGTGGAACTGTCAGTCTGCGCACGGCAGCTGAAGGAAGAGCTCCGTGCAGCACCGAAGCCAAGGTTGCACAGTCGTGACTCGAGGGAAAGGAGATCGTCACTCCATTTGATCGTCCAGCAAATCTGGTTATGTGTTGGGTTTTCATTTATACATACCGCACACCCCCGATTATCCGGTTTGCAGATTAACCATGCCTTATTTCACTTTCATAAACCATTAGAGCAAAAATAATTTTTGACTTTTTATTTCTGTCCGCGCAAAACGGCAACTTGTGTAGCATTAAACGCAATGCAATGAATTAGTAATGCAACAAATTAATAATGTGACCAAACATCATCTTGTTTTTCCTCAGTAGCTTGAAATATTTTTTTTTTTAAATATATACTATGTGTGTGTGTCAGTCATTGAAATTTAAACTACACTTTAATAACTATGACACTATGAGATATCTTTCTGTACGTGTCTCAATGACCAAAATGCCCGGTAAGGTAAAGTATTACTGATCTAACATTACTGTTCAGGCAATATAATCACTTAACTGAAATGAGCGCCAAATTAATTTAGTTGTATCTACCGAAATCTTCCAAATGAATAATACAATATTAAAAGTAAAATATTTCAAGAAAAATAATGAAATGTTAAGCAATTTACAACTAACTAATTAATTAGTTGTATCGAAAATTAATGGTTGATACTTAAATAATACGAAAATTAAAAAATAAAATTAATTTGCCAAACAGTAATCAACCTCAGTAAACAAAACTAGCTCATTTAAAATACAATAGCACTAAGACTAATTAAACAATAATTGTCAGGACTTCTGAGGGAAAATACTAAGTTTATTAGGAATAGTTGTGCAATATACGAAGTTAATCAAAGTTAAATTTAAATTAGGAATTATACAAACTTAAACAGAAATCAATGATAATATGAAGAATTTTGGATACAACTAACCTATTTCTCAATATTAATCTATTTCTAACTAAACACACATATACCTGAAGCAACAACACATCATCACCATACATACATTTGTATAAATATCCAATTAATACAAAATCTTCAAAATATTAATTTCTGTAGTCTTTCATAGCAGTGAACAGAAGCTGATGAACTTGAAGAATAATGATTCAGTCCTGTAGTAGTATACATTAGAGTTATTTTAAAAGCAGCGAATCTTCATCTAGCTAATGTTTTTTTTACAAGTTTTAAATTCACATTCTTCAATCTTTATCCGTAGGGTTGTGCGATTCCATGATTTTCAGTTCGATTCGATTCCGATTCGATTCTCACCACAAGAGTTGAAATTCGATTCCGATTTCGATTCTTTGGGTAACTTTATCTACATAGTCATTAGTCTGGTAGGACTAACCAAAAAAAAATTGCATTTATTTTGAACCATATGTATTTAACTTAAATGAATAAGAAATACAATTCTGGAAGATGACTGCGGCCCTTAAACTTGCCACAATTTTCATCCATTACTTATTTAATCACTTCACCATTGTTTAAAGATGTCAAATGTTACCAACGGTAAAGTCAGCTGCCTCACTGGAGTCACTGAGATAGTGCGATGCGTGCTGCGCTAAGAAGTATAATTTATTAATTAACCTACATTTGCACATATGACGTATGCAGCATGGCCTAGCCAGTAGGTTAATTTAAATTAAAACCAATAAGTAACATATATTTCTTTGTTTTTTTCAACAAGATCTGTTCCCCTAAAAACGGAAAAAATACGTAAATATTATTAATTTATTAACTTCACGAAGTTAAACCACATAACAATGATCAGCTTTAATTAAGTTTTGTAAAAGGCAAAAGCATAAACAGTAAACAGTACTTCGATACTGACAGAATGTTACGATTCAGTGATTCGATTCCTTTGTGTCTCGGCACGCGCGATCTATGATAAATGGTGGCCTGTCACGGTAGCCTACAACTCACGTAGTTTCGGTTCCCTACCACGTTCGTGCAACTTCGGATTTCTCTCAAAAATTGAAATTAAAAAAAAATCGAAGGGTTAGGTTAGGTTATGTTAGGTCAGTCACAACATGCTTTTTTTCATTGGAAACTTCTGATTTAGCGGCTGAAGTGGCGTTAAACCCAAAATGCAAAACTTCGGAAATCTTCGGAAATTCTTGCAGGGAACCGAAACTATGTGAGTTGTAGGCTTCCCGGCGTGTCAACTGGTCTATACGTCCGGCACCGCTAAAATATTTTTATGTCGTGAATGTTTTAATGTTGGTTATTCTGCTAACAGAAGACTGTTACTGAATGGCGATCTTTGTAAATGTATGGTTGAACAAGGAACTATTTTAACTGTTAACAGAAAATTGTGCGTTGATGGTTGTAAAATTCATTTTTAATATGTGTTATTTATTTTTCAAAACAAATAAACCAACATTTTTTTCCCGTGCAACGTGAGAAATGGTCATGAGTAATATGCCGTAAGTAGGCAGAAATAAAAATGTTTGAGCAGATTGTTAAACTATTTCATAAACAAGCAGTTTTCGTAAATGATATATGTGCTTTTAAATCATATACTTTAGTAATTGATATTGAATACTAGTCTATATATATATTTTTTTTAAATTTTTATCGTGAATATTAGTAATCGAATTTATGTTTATAAACTTTGTCAGGTATTTATGTAAGCGAGATTTGGTTTTACTTCTTTATGAATTTTTACAATGTACATGCAGAGCTAAACAAAAATTGACAGGATGAAAAAAATGTTCATACAAATAAAAACATTTATTTGTAATTATTAGTAATATAAATTGTTTATAAACTATTTAAAGTGTATTTATATAGGTAAGGTTATGTTCCTGTATGTATAATTTATTTGCATTATAAATTATTACATTATTATTTCATTATTTGATGAATAATCATTCAGCATATTTTGTGATTTTCATTATTAAAATATCTTGATTATTTTACTAAATGAAATAATTTATTTTATACACATGTTTATCTTAATATTGAATACTGAGTATTTATTTAATTTTTTGATTTGATGGAATTTATACTTTACAAACTGTATTTATAATATCACTCCAGATCTTTCATTATCTTATTTTTATTAATTATTGCATGCAAAATTAAAGTTAGTGTTTACTATGCAAAGTATAACTTCTAACGCGCATCCATACGTACGCTCAAATTTTATTTTATTTTCTTCCCTAACTGCAAGTCTTTGTGAGAGGTGGAGGAAAACTTCATAGCTTTTTAATAACCATTTATTGGTTGGGAAGACCCTTTTGTAATAAATTATTTTTTTTTATACCTCATGTTTTGAAGATATTGTATTTTAAAACGAGTGTGTGTTAATAAAAGCATCCAAATAGGAAATATTTTTTAAAGTTTATTTACTTATTCTCAAGAAGCTGCTAAAAATATTGCAAACTGTATGTGTGTGTAAAGAATATAAGACTTTATGCAAGAAAGTGTAAAATGAAGAGGTATATGCTAAGTGTAAAATGGATATTTCCATGTTTGGTTTTTTCTATGATTGTATTTATTAAAACTAATACACACATATATATGTGTGTGTATATATATGTATATGCATATACACACACACACACATATATATATATATATATATATATATATATATATATATATATATATATATATATATATATATATATATATATATATATATATATATATATATATTGAGATCTTAAAACTCACATTAATGTACCAGTATGTAAGTATAATTTAGTATAAGTTGGCCTTCTAGAAAGTTACATTAGTTTTCCTTCTTAGATTATTGAATGCGTGTTTTAGATAAACTAAACATTATTGTTTTAACAAACATTCGGAATTCTGGGCTTGTGTTTGTGAACGTAGGATTTTTGTTCTCAGATTTTTTTACCATAGGATTGTCAGCTTGGAAGGATAGTATTATGGTTTTTATGTGTAGGTACTCCTTGTAGCATTAAAATTTATGTTGCTTTGTAGTAATATTTAATTTTATATTGGTGCTTGGATGTGCTGTGTTAAAAAAAAAACATGAATTACAGTAAAAACACACACTGTTTTAAACTATCCAAAACAATTCACCCGTGAAAGAAATGGCAGTAAAATATGTGTGAAATACGTTATAACTTTTCTCAACGAAAGAAAAGAAAAAAACAAACAAAATCTTTGTGGAAGGTAAGTATTGATTTTTTTTTAGTGTATAATCAAGGAGAAAGGCAGGGACATTTAATGATCAGCAACCTTCCAGTTAAAAAAACATCAAACTGCAATGTTTGATTCCTCAAAAATAATGGTAACATTTTCCGTTTGTTAACAATGTCGCGTGACCACGCCACAATCAAAGGGCACCGACATCGGTTCCCCCGCTGCAACGCCTTGTGTGTGCACGGGATCTTGCAGGTGCCTGGAGGCAGGCAACCCATCACACCGTTACCTGACACCTCGCACTGCCCCCGGCAGATCACTGGCTTCACGCCTTGGCAGGGAAATTAACTCTCGTTTCTGACTGAGCTGTCTCTCTTCGCCGGGGTCCCGCCGATGCCGAGGCAGGGGCAGGTAACACGGCTTGGTGACACAGCAGTGGGGTGGTTCCTCAGAGGCTGGAGTACACGCTCGCGCCTGAAGAGGCGGGCCCTGGTAGGCCAGGCGTCGGCAGCCACCAGCTACCTGTCAAGACCCCTCTCTCTTGCTTCTACCCTGCCCGGCCTTATGCCCTACTGCAGTGGAGGGTGCATGCATACTTGCCAACTTGTACCATTTACCCATAAAATACACTAAACATTGTGTATTGTATGATTGTACAGCCACATCTGTTATTTTACTAGTTTCCTGACTTTTTTTTTTTTGCATTATTAAAATTAATGAAAGATTTTCATACTGTATCAGCAATGGGCCATCAGGGTCAAACAAAAAAAAATCATCCATGTGTTGGTTTCTCCAATGGCTGCTTCAAGCCAGTCATCGTATGGTTTCATTTTTTTTTTTTGTTAATATTTTGGGCTCTGGCTGCTGGGAATCTACATTTTAAATGTCTTCAAGTGAATTAGTGTACGAAATAGCAGTATGTATTGTGGTTTGGACAAAACAATTTTAGTTATGATTCATTATTTTATTTAGCTTGCAGAGAACTTAATGCTTAGTGCTACATGAATAATTATTTAGGGATGCGTGTATTGTAATTACATTTGTGGCATCGGTACGATTATATTAATGTTTACTGTACGAGCTGGGAAAACCAAGCAGTACTTCCAGGCATTCAGAGCCGTGTATGTGCAAGAGTTACCTTATATTATCAAGTCAGATAAAGGTAACTAACACATATGCTTTCTGTACCTACAGTTTGTCGTCATGATATAAACATTGCACATGGTGGAAAAAACTGACATTTAAAATTATGGTAAAACCACAAAACAACACTAATACGTAAAGTGGTGAAGAAAACAAGAAAATTTAGAATTATTTTATGAAAACTGAAAGCACGGATAATGCCATCGTTGCAAGTGAATGTTTGTTCATGCACTTCATTGTCAAAAATAACCTGCTAAGAAAGCACCTGCAGAATCATTCAAGCATTATCCTTAAGAAAAAATAGCTGTATCAAAACTGTAAGTAAGTTTATATATTTTAGTACACACCTAGATATGAACAGATGTATTGAGTGCAGCTGATATTAGATGTGTCCACTAGTGCACGCGTTGGAGTGGCATCACCACTGATGCACTCTCCTCTACCGGTTCCCCACCACCTACCTAACTATTTCCCCTCATGCGATCGAAATTTATGTAACACTCGAAAATTGTAGCCCCCCTCAGCAAAGCAGTTTCACTTCAAAAAGAAAAAAATATATATTCCATTCGTGTGACACATTTATTTGCATACATGTTCTAAAATTGACCAATTATTAAATGTCACTTAAGAATTTTATAACTTCAAGCATTAAATCCATCTACAAATCAAACCACAAGGTCAATAAAAAAAATACATCACTTTAGATTTTTTTTCTCTCTTAACATTGAACAATATTTGTACAATGCAACATAATATTGCTTTCTATGATAAGTTATTTTAAACAATGTTTTACAGCAATAAAAAATATATATATATAAAATTAAGTATGTTAAGTGCAAAAATACTACATGCATTAAAAAAAAAATTACTAAGAAGTATACTGAATTTATTGTGTTGTTTACTGTACAAACAAATGTCTTACTACAGTCAGTTAGTCTGAGAAAAGTTCTTGGAGTAACCGGAGATCTTAAAAAATTATTTTGAGGGTGTGAAGTAGTACATAATTCGTTCATCAATTACTTCTTACCTGTTACACAAAATAAGGTGCAAATATTCAATATTATTGAAATAAATTGTAGAGGACAATGCACAATAGAATTTTTGAAGGGACGTGGCTGAATGCACTTCCGGGTGTTGTTGATGGCACTGTCGAAGTTTGCATGTTTGGCGATTGTGCTGTTTGTGCAGAGGATTGCGACTGTGCTGTTTGTGCAGACGATTGCGACTGTGTTGTTTGTGCAGACGATTGTGACTGTGCTGTTTGTGCAGACGATTGCGACTGTGCTGTTTGTGCAGACGATTGCGACTGTGCTGTTTGTGCAGACGATTGCGACTGTGCTGTTTGTGCAGACGATTGCGACTGTGCTGTTTGTGCAGACGATTGCGACTGTGTTGTTAGTGCGGGAGATGATGGCGTTCCTGAAGTTTGTGCTCCATCAAACTTTGCTTTCAACCGGTCGCAGTGGTCACTACTCTCTTGATTTGTTGTCACAACAGTGCACAATTTTTCTTTCAAGCAGTCATCGCCACAGCTGCCTGCTATGGACTCATCTGCGTTTTTTACAAAGTACCTGAAACACAAATAAGAAGATGAAGTGTGTAAAGTTGTGAACACTTATAGAATAACATACTTTGTTTATATGTATACAAGCTTTAAATACATGATTTGTACCTTAACCGGAAAAAAATAAGGGGCCTACATTTTTGTCCTAGCGTAGAAACACTGATCAAACATTACCCTTTTATCCTTTCACCTTAGTTACTTTTTCCTGCTCCTCTTGCCATACCATTGAAGTTTCTCCTTTACTCTGCTACATTTTTACAACCATTCATATTCTCACTGATTTGAATAATAGTAATAATGTATGATTTTTCTATTTGGAAGAAGTTCTCAGGGTAGGTACAGGTCAGGAAAACACCTGGAAATGTAAGGCAAACTTTGGAAGGTCAGAGAAAACATAAAAATTTTAATCTAAAATAAAGTGTTAGCAAAATAATTTCCTTTGACACTACATGTATATTTTTAACTCAAAAAACTGACACACATTTAAATGAATAAAATAACTTGGACTATGAGAAGGAGGTGTGTGGTGAATGGTCAGAGCACTCGCCTACCGCCAAGGCAATCCGGGTACGATTCCCAACGGGGTCGATCCCGTATATTTTTTTGGCAAACTGGGAACGTGACGGACGTTGCCGCGGCCTGCGGGTTTTCTCAGGGTACTCCCGTTTCTCCTGCTAATCCGTACCCCACCTCATCTCGCCTCACGCACTCTCCAGGCTGGCCGGAACGACAGGTCTGTCCCTCAGGCAGGGCAGCCGGCTCCTACATGTCGAATTTTTGACTATAGTAGACTAGCCTAACTTTACAATCATTTTGACCCCAAACAGCTCAATATTTTAATTCAATTTCCAAATTCGGTAGACAGAAAAATTATTCAAATTTAAAATAAACTGTAGTGTCGGGAAAGCTCGGCTGTTTCAGCCGCACGGCTTGCCGGAGGAACGGCCGGGAAGCCACGACGGGTCACCTGCTGTACTGGCGCAGCAGCCGGGGGTCGCCGCTCAGGCGGTCCACCAGCCCCTCCAGCTCCCAGGGCGCCAGGCTGCTCACGCCGAACGCCTCCCGGAACGAGTAGAGCCGGTACCACGCGGGGTCCTCGCCTGGCCGCAGGTTGGCCTCGGTCAGGTTGAACACCCACGTCTCCGCGTCGTGCACGTACTGCACAGTTCCGATACCGCACACTCCTTTCATCATCTCATTTCCCTGGAATTACTATTGTGTCAAGGTTTGGCCTTTAAATCTATCTCGATAGCGCTCTTGTATTTGTTTTTTTTTTATTATTCAATATTATCTTACAGCGGTGAAGAGTCACAAAAGTGGTCATAATTATGATCAGTTGTGTGACCTTAATACAAACAGAAAACAACATGTAGTAGTAACCAGCTCGTCACAAAATTTGTGATCCAAAATAAATTCAAAATACATAGTTATAGCAATTAATTTGCTGGAAAATTGCTTACTTAATAGTAATGACATTAAAATTAAATAACAACATTGTTCCGATTGGTACAAACATTTTTGGCATCATTCATTAGTTTTATGTATATTGCGAATCACATTATACTATGTGACAAGTAAAAATTTTCTGTACATAAATTTAATTACCTATTAGCAGCTTGACTAATAAAAAAATCAGTATAAACTAAGCCAATAATACATTCCATTTAAGTCTTGCAGCATTCATACTGTACACAATACACATTAGAAGAATGAGTTTTGTGTCTTAAAGTTGGTCAGCAAACAGTTTTGGCCTTAACCTGATTCAAACAAAATATAAAAAAAGTCCTTAGAGTGACTCCAGACCCTAAGATAAACCTATTCACATGATTTCAGCTATTTAAAGGCCTTCTGAATCTGGAAATATAAATGGGGGGGGGGGGGGGGGGGGGGGGGGGGGGGGGGGGGTTTTGTCACATATTTCCTGTGAAGCAAAAAAACTCAAGAAATATCGAAAGCAACCTGAATGTATGTACACTGCATAGGCATGTCTCGGTTTTTTCAGTCAACAATTTATAGAAAAATAAAATGTATAACTAGTGCTTCTTGACCATTTTCGTTTCAAAAGAAGGTCAGAAGTCGCTTATATATTCTGTGAAAGTTTCAAGACATAAGATTTCTTGATACACCTTAATATAAAACAAAATGGCAAGGTTTTCGAAAAATAATTTAAAAATTCATCAAAAATCAAGAAATAAGTTATAATTATGGAACGGACTTCATTTTACTCACTCTCTTTTTACATAATGACATTAAGATCATAATTTGTAGTTTATCAAAAGCGAAGATGAGTGGGGAAATTTGATCGAAAATAGTTAACATATCAAATAAATAAAAAAAATTGAACAAATTGATTAGAGGTTATCTGCATAAAAACAAAACACAGTCCGCCAATACAAGATGTTTACAACATGTCCTCACAGTTTTCCCTGCTCGAAAACGTGAATGTTTATTAATTTAGATTTTGTCTCAAATGTTCTTAATACTCACTTCCCCATTTTACATTTCCTAATGAAGTCCCGAAGTCGCTTGGTGTCGACGGTACAAGCCAAGGACAAAGATGTACTTGGGATGGCGGCTAAAATTTACTTGAGCTCCATAATGTGCTGAGTGTTGACGACAGTGGTCGATCAAAATTCAAAATAAATGTTCGAAACGAGGTTGATTACGTGACCATAGCTGTAATGTTTGTTCCTTATCACATACTATTTAATTGACTTGAGCCACTGCCAAACGTGACTTATTCAGACGACACTGAGCAGAGAACTGGCAGGATGACGCAGTCTTAACTATGCTAATTTCTAAATAAAATTTATAAAATAATAGATGCTAATTTTTTCCAGCCCAAAATCATAGGCAGTAAGTAATGTTTAATGTGCAAAATCGCTTCGGAAATCAAATGTTCACAATTTACAGGGAAATTAACAGTTTCCGTGATACTCGGGTTTGAAACTCACCCAGGTCGCTGGGTCCACGGTGTACACCCTGTAGTTTGGGTTTACGTTGGCGTTGGCCGTGCCGCTGCCGCCGTTGAACAACACGCTGTTGGCTCGCGTGTCGTCGTCGAGAGAGTAGAACACCTGGAACTCGTCCGTGTGCGTGTGGCCGTTGAACTGTCCGGTGATGATGTTCTCGAACCTGGAGCAGACATTCCACGGAAGATGCTACCTTCATTTGCACTCAAGGTATAAAAAAATAATTGGTTGTCTGCAAAGTCGGTTTACGGACGATAGTTTAACGTGACGACGTCGTAACAAAACATTGATGAAATGATTGCATACTTTTATGAATAAAATTGAATAATTTTATCACTAGGAGTGAAACGAAATCTACAATTTAATTGATGAAGTTACTTTTATTTGCACTCATTAATTAAAACATGTTTATTACTTTAACGAAGAGATTATTTTAACTATAACTTTTATACATGTTTGCTATTTAACTTCTTCCAATCTGTGTTATTCTGTTAAGGATAGGACGATGATAGGGAAAGTAGGAAACTAATGGGAGTGCTTCAAGTTTAATGTGCCTCGAAAAAGTCAAATCGATGGTTGTTCCAATCGAGTGGAAGAGAGATAGATGCGGCACAAGCGTACAATGAGCGTTAACGGGACAATGTGTGTTACGGGACACTTTTCCGTGCGTGCAGCCGGCGTTCATCGGTTTATTAGACGTTGTCACGTCAATAATAAACGTGGAAATTTTCATTCTGTTTTTGATACTTACAAAACCAATGAAACAACTAAGAAATAATTTCAAGTCTCTGCGTTAATTAAATTTGCATCTGAGAAATTGTAAATTTGCTTGTGTAGCATGTAGTGTGTGTGGATAATTTTTGACTAGTCATTTCTAACTCGTAAAATTCCAATCTGGCGACAGATAAAGGTAAACTTTTTTTTGGAAGCAAACTGCCACAGCTTTGATGGTGCTGAGATTGAATGAACATCAAACGGAAAAGCTCACCGGAGTTGTACTATTTGTTTCCGAGTTTCTTCATTCTCTATTTGGTGGCTCTTATTTAATAATTTGAAATGAATTACAAAGTTACCTTATTTACTGATGTAAAAAAAAAATCCCTACAATGCATGTTTATAATCAAATATAACATGCTAATTTTTTTTTTATTATACCAAAGAGAAGTAATAGGCATCATCTTATCAAAGGTTTTTTTTTTCTGATTTAAATCAGAACTGGGCATTCATCTAGCCACTTCAAGTTATGTGTTTATATAAGACAATCTTTATATAAAATAAATGTGTTCATTAATTTTTTGTTTGTCATGGCATTTCTGGCCCTATGATACTTGTAATAACTACATATTTAGTTTATGGATTTATATTTTCAAGCCCCAAATGTTGTTTATTTTACAAACAGTTTTTTTTTTTTTTTTTTAAATGGAGAAACAAGTGTTGGAAGTTCGCAGAAAGGTTTGTTTATTTTAGAATTTTAGATTAGAATGTTTGAAGTTATTGAACAGTAAGGACGTATTAAGTTTTTCGCTTTACTGAAGAAACTAAACCTCACTGTATCGGACTCGGAATATATGAGGATGAACTTGACTATTCTATTGTGGATTCTCCAATAATTTTACGTTAGTGACCTGAGGAGTCCACGACTTTATTTATATTGACTATTTCTGTTTGTTTTCCTCTTAGAAGTCGATACATTTGCTCTCTTAGTGCTGCTGATTCAATGGTGTTCTGAATATCCACTTTTAATTAATTCTCCTAATCATTAACTTCATCAACGCTAAACGTTCGTACCCAGTATTGGAAAATTCTGCCTTTTGTTGCTTCACTATTTAATTTATGGGCAATAATCTGGTACCCCCACTTCATAGCATCTTCTGTAAATTCTTCATTTCGATGTGCTATTGTATAAAATCTTCTGCCAAAATTTCTTTAAATATTTCCCAAAGATACTTTGGGTTTTGCGGAGATCCAAAAAAATAATATTGGTGTGAAAAGGCTTTGCATTTTTGTGAATATTTTGGATAGAGGAAACTCTTAAGCTCTCTACCCAAATATTATAGCAAAGATGAAGGTTTCTATTTGTATAGCTGTACAATTTAAATTGTTACTCTATGGTAAAGGGGACACAATCTGACCTTCCATATCTCTTAAGAGAAACATTTATTTTCTAAAAATTTGTCTCTTAAGACACACGCATCTCTTTGGAATATTTTACTGGTGTGTTTATGTATTTTATGATTAAAATTGTACCTGAAAATGATTTTTTATGCAGTGGACCTAGCTAGATTGATTTTTCCATCCGCATACAGCTATTTTGTAAATCCGAATGAAATTGTTACAGCTGTTTTTGAAAATGTTAATACATACAAGAATATTGTTCGTTTAGTAGTATAAGATTGTAATGACGATTCTATTCATTTTCCTATGGCAACAATGTCAAATGGACTAACTGCACATTAAAATATGAAGTTGCATTGTTTGTACCTATATGCTCGTTTTGACAACAGTAGGTGGGTATATTTTCTTTTCGGAAGACGTCTGCTATTGAAACATATATATGTTTGATTTTGAAAACTTGGTGATTACGTGCCAGAGACAACTGAACACACACTTAGTGCAAAAATAGAATATTTTGATGTGTTAGGGTCGGAAGTGGGTCAATTGGTCCTTTCCACGCTATAATGACCCAATCCCCAGGAACTGTGAGGGGTCATAACAGCAGGGTTTTATTGTAGTTGTTCATTTGTTCAGTTCTAGCGGCTGGAGTCAAGTCAACTAATAAAGTGGAAAACTGACAAAAAAAATTAATCTGATGAATTTTGCTCAATAATCAGTGCATTAATTCTATGGGAAAAAAATCAATGTTTCTCCCCCTCCCCCCCTCCGTCATAGAAGCACAATACAATTAGTTTTTACTGTTATTCCTGTTCTAAAAATTAAATGTCTCACACTGTCAAGTGTTTAGTAACTGAAAACAAAGATAAATGGCATATAGTTTCAGTGACTTTTCAGATACTCAAAAGTAATACCAAGAATACGGAGTAAAGTTTTTGTATGTGTGTGTACCTCCCTCTTCCCACCACCAGTCACACACACACACACACACACAATTTTTTTTCATCATATAGTTTTCCTTGCAAGGTGGGATAAGTATAGTTTATATAGTATAAAAATTAACTGATTCACTAATAGACAGTTGAGGTAAATATTACATTTAGTTCACTACAATATAATTATTGCATCACTTAAAAATTCATTTCCTCATACTTTGAGTATGTCATATGATTTCTACTTGGCAAATTGATTTGATAGTGAAGTCTGGAATTGAAAATTGCATGATCCCTCCTTTCTCCCCCCCCCCCCCCCCCCCAACCCAAAGTAAGTAGTGCCGACCTGTCGACGATCTTGTGGTACTCGCGGCTCCAGGTGGCGAGGCAGCTCTGCATCTGCACGTGGTAGAGGATGTGTACCTTCTCCCCGTCGCGTTCCGCCCGCAGCAGCGTCTCCGCCAGCCAGGCCAGCTGCCCGTACGGGTCGCGGCTCTCCAGCGCCATCCAGCTGGGAACAACACAGTTGCCCCACCACCCGCGGTCACCACCAGGGGCGCAACAACAGGGGGGGGGAAGGGTATTTTTCCCCTCCCCCCCCCCCCCTGAAACCTTGAAGTGGGGGCAAACGGGGGCAAAGAAAATGCTGTGTAATCAATTTTTAGATAATAAAACTGCTTAAATAGCACCATTTTCCACCTTGAAATACAAATTTTCCCGTGGGAGGACCCCCGGACCCCCCGGTTCAATAGGGGGGATTGACGATTCTTTATAAAAAGGTATATCGCCCCACCCTTTGGAAATTTAGTTGTTGCGCCCCTGCATATTTGTATTAGTGATAAAAATTAGAGTAGTAGTTAAGTAAGATGCCTAGAAAAAGGTGTTTTCCTTGTAATTCAACTTAGGTTGCTATTCACACCGAGAATGCTCCCTTGTCATGTATTGCGTTTCGTATATGACTTCTAATATGCCTCAGATTTAGTTATTGAAATTTAGTTGTTGCGCCCCTGGTCACCACCACTCTCCCCGGGGCGCCGTGACGGTGCTGATCCTGTCCCGGTTGCCGCTGTCCCGCCGAGTGAACGCACGGCGCACTCCAGGTCGTGGCGGTCAACACTTCCTCCGAGCACTGCAAACCGTTCTCAAGTCTCATGACACCGAAATCCGTAAATACGTTTCGCTGCTTGGCCGTCAGCTTCTGGTGGTTTTGCCTGTCAGCAACTGCCCAAGATTAACTTCAAAAGTTTTGTTCGTAAAGTGCAATACTCTGGTTCCAACTGATCAATCATTAGGACTAGTGTTACAGTGTTATGCTTTCTCGGTTGAAACCTACATAAGGACGTGTACAAGAGGGGAAAGGGGCAAGGAGGTGCAGTCAAAGAAAATGTGGAACACTAATTCTAAATATGTAGTTAAAAAAAAAAATTATAAATGATGTTTTCCTTTTACAATTATTTATTATAGTATGGCATCATTGACCCTCCTCACCTATGCAAAAGGTTTAATTCTAAAAATTTTCCCACTCCCTTCCCCAAGATGGATATTTTCCTCCTGATTTGAGCTAGATACACCCTTGTTTTTTTTTTTTGTTTTTTTTTTTTTTGGGGGGGGGGGGAAGAGAGAAAAACGTGTTTATATAAGTTGTAAAATACTGTAACCAATTACATAGTTTCACCAACCACGAAATAGAATGCATAAACACTTCTGTGAAAGTGTCACAAGTTGATCCTTCAGCGCAAACGCACAAATGCGCTATAGTTGAGGCTGTGTGCTTACAAGTTCGAGCTGTAGCCGGCAACGTTATTGAGGACGACGACCCTGAAGCCGTCTCTGAGCTTGAGCGTGTAGTAGCCGCCCGAGAGAATGGTCTTCCTGGCATCGTCCGTGAGGTAGGGCGCCCACAGCTCCGCCACCAGCTGGTACAGCCACCGGCTGGACACGCCGTCGCTGGCGCTCAGCGGAGCGTACCTGCACACCTCGAGTCCCTCGTGCTAGCGTCGTCATTACACAGTGAGGGACAAGATTAGGTAGGTATATGGTGAATTGCGATAAAACCGAAATAACACCGAAAAGCATGTTGCTACACCATATAACACCGAAAATCAAATTAATATACCGTATTTAATCACATAATGTCCGCCATCGCATAATGTCCGCACATTTCTTTTTAAATACTTGAAATAGAATTTTTTAAAATCCGCAAAAAGTCAGCACCAGACAAAATAACCTTGGCCACCCCTGAAAGGCACAGTAACGGGATGGAAAATTACCTTGAGTTGTTCATTTCTCCGGAGCGGTCGCTGAGAAGGTTTGCAGCGTGGGGACTCGCATGCACAGACGTCTGCCGGTAACTTTTTTTATACACACTTAGGGCAAGGGACAGGGAGGGAGGCTCGCCAGCGCCGGCTAATGCAGACATTAGACATCTACCCTGTGCCGTCAGTGGCCATCTCAATGAAAGATTAAAAAAATATCTTTTCACGCAAAAGCGTTTATTTTGTGTAGGCTGGTGCGGCTTCTGAACGTAAGAGTGCACACGCGAGTGAGAGAAGAAAAAAAAGAAAAAATGAGTGGCGTCTTCCACTAATCGCCGGCACCCAATTATCTCGACACCTGTCACATTTCTCACGTCCGCTGCGGAGGGTCGCCAGTCACCAGCGCTCTGCTAGTAAACTAATTATGAGAGAACAATTTTTTTACTCTACACAAAACATAAAATTTTGAGGGAAAAAAATTTTTTTTTTTCGGACTTCACCTCATAATGTCCGCACCCTATTTTTTTTGTCAAAAATGTAGCCAAATTACTGCGGACATTATGTGAGTAAATACGGTACGACGAAGCACCAAAATGCAATTAAAATCACGAAACTAATCAGCATTTTCAATCAAAACTTAACTCTAATGGAAATTACTCAATCTTTTACATAGTGAAGTAATTCATTGAGCATAAAGTTTTTGTACCACACTTTATGGGAAAAAAAAATTTAAAAAAATAGTTTATTTCTTTTTAATCTTGCACATGTTATTGGTTACTCATTTGTACATTAAGCCGTTAGTACATTTTTCAAACACAAAAAAAAAAAACCTAACATTTGTTCCGAATAGTTAGACATGCTTATTACAAATCATTATATTATAAGTGTATCATGCATCAGTCAAAATGACACGATTTTGGAGAAATTAGTATCATGGAACATTAAAGTGTCACATTTAATAACATGCTACCTTTTTTAATAATCAGATATCATAAAAAATAAAACCAATAACACCGAAATATCCTATTTTAAAAACAAAAATGGCTTTAAAAAAAAATCATAAAATCTTGTCTCTATCCGTAGTAGAACACTTGCATCACGTACAAACACTTCCGCGTGACTTCTGTGGAATTTTTTATTTTGGCGGACTAGACAGTGGGCTCGTACTGCCGTCTAGTCTAAAGCTGACACATGTTACAAGTATCATTTTTTTTTTTGCAAAAGTGATAAAACAATATACAAAGCTATTTAAATAGTATTTGATTCTTGAATTTCATAAAAAGAATTTTATTTTACTTTGGGTATGTATTTTCAGCCATTTTTTACCATTGTTCATTCTTCCTGATATGGCAATTTATACAACATGAATAAACATGGTTACATGTTTCCATTAACATAAAACCAGAGCTGTAAATATTAAATGTTTTCTAAACAAAAAAAGGCCAATAAAACCACATAATTAAGATGACAGAGTAAATATTTTTATCGACTTTCTCTATGTTTCTTCATAATTGTACATGGCTACATTGTATGATTGTAAATAAAAAATTGAGATTTCTTTAAAACTACAAGAAAAAAATTACATATTAGACATTAAACATGTTTCGACTCATGAAGACAATTCTAAATATGTTATAGTTTCCAAAAAGGCCTGCCTTACTGTATGCATCATTTCTCATTGTGATAAATTTTTATGTTAACTGCAAAAAATCATCTACTGGAAATGAGTCAGTAAATTTGTAAATGCCATTTTTAAATTATGAATAGTTTATCATTTGTTTCATTGTCACATAAACATCATATATTTTTAAAAAATAATAATAATAATCAATAATTTATCATCTTGTGTAACAAAATTAAATCATATTAACTAAGATTTATTTACCAAAGTTTTTTTTTGTATTAATGGTGGTTAAATTAGATATTCCATACAACAATGCCAAATAATAAACAATGCTATATTACTGGTTATAGAAATGAGTAACTAAAACGTACTGGTTGACTGGCACAGGTTCATGATTGCCAAGGGTGAATATAATTGGCACATCAGGAAAAGTCGCTTTGACAGCATTGACGACCTTGGTGATGGATGCTGAATTTATTTCTCTGCTTGCCTTCCACACTCCGTGGTCCACGAAGTCTCCGGTCATGTACACATAGTCAATTTTCTGAAACAAAACAAAAACACTCATGCAGTTATAACTAGTGACGTAAATTTTTTTTTTCCTAATGTATGTATCATCAAAAAAACTAGCCGTTTTTAAAAGTGTTCCGAAACAAAAAAAAATAGATTCCCACAAGTAATATAATTTTGTGTGGTCACATTTAGGCTTACACAACAATTTAATTGAAAAATGGTAGCTTCAACTAAATTAATGTAAAGAAATTTCCCAGGCTATTTTTATTCCGAAAAGCCTAAGTGATAATTCCGAGATACATTCATGCACTGCCTGACCTAGTGTTCTACCAAGAATTCACATGCATTGAGTTATCCATCACTTTGTGTCTTGAAGCTGAACACCATTCGCTTGACTTCAATCTGCAAACGTGGGGTTACAAACAAGTTTGTCAAAAGTAAGTTCATGGTGTTGCAGAAACAGAGTTAAGCAAAAATTTTCAGATTTTCACTATAGGCCAAATATATGTACAATTGTTTTGCAATGTCAGGAATCGGACTTAGTACATTTATTTAAGTACTGCATTTTCATGTCGTCATTTTTATCCTTACTGAAGATATTTCACTGTACAAGCATTTCAATTTATATTTTGTTGCCAGATATACGCTATAAATTATCTGCTATTTGTAAAAAAAAAAAAAAAAAAACCATTCATAACTAAATCTAGTTTTTTTGGACTAATTGCTGGAGACAAGGTTTTATGGTTTTATTTCAAGTCCAATTTCATTTTTAAAGCAGATTAGTTTGGTATTATGGTTTTTATTTTCATAAAATCTGTTTTGTAATACTTACTTACTCCACCATAACAGTGGAAAAATTTATATGCTGAATTTTTACGATAAAATGATCTAAAATAGATATATTCTGAACAATAAAAATAAAATAGCGAGCATTTGTGTTCTGAAAGTGATTCGATAGGAGACGCACGGTAAAACAAATTAAATTAATTTTTCTGATCCATGCAATTTTGTACAATTTTATGTCCAGAAAAAAAAAAGACATTCCTTGAAATTCATTCATTAAAAGATTTTTTTTATATGATTTGAATAAAGTTTTGGTTAAATGCTAAATGCTAAATGCATTTCGGTGCTATACTTGCATTTTGTGTGTTATGCAGTGTTCCGACATGCTGTTTGTTGTTTCACTTTTATCGCAATTCACCACATAATCATGTCTGTACTAATTGCATCTGTAATTTCTTTGGTCCCACACATTTTTAAATATCTGAAAGTAACAAAAAAAAATTGGTTGTCTGAAAGTCGGTTTACGGACGATAGTTTAACGTGACGTCATAACAAAACATTGATGAAATGATTGCATACTTTTATGAATAAAATTGAATCATTTTTATTGAATTATCACTATTTTGTATGGATACAAAGAAGTAGTGAAATGAAATCTACAATTTAATTGATAAATTTACTTTTATTTGCACTCATTAATTCAAACATGTTTATTACTTTAACGAAGAGATCATTTTAACTATAACTTCTATACATGTTTGCTATTTAACTTCTTCCAATCTGTGTTATTCTGTTGAGGATAGGACGATGATAGGAAAAGTAGGAAACGAATGGGAGTGTTTCAAAGTTTAATGTGCCTCGAAAAAGTCAAATCGATGGTTGTTCCAATCGAGTGGAAGAGAGATAGGTGCATCGCAAGCGTACAATGAGCGTAATGGGACACCGCGTAATGGGACAATGTGCGTAACGGGACACTTTTTCGTGCTTGCAGCCGGCATTCATTGATTTATTAGACGTTGGCACGTAAAAAAACCCTAAACCCAACTGGGCGGGCGGGGCCTCCCCCAGCCCTCTCAGCTCACCGGCTCTTGCCGCCTGATCTGCCGCAGGGTGTTCTCGACGGACGCCAAGGGGGTGTCGCAGTGCCGGTAGTCGCCCCAGTGGCCGGCGGCTGCGTCCCCGCGCGAGGCGTTCCCCTGCTCCTTGCGGCAGCAGGTCGGCTCCCCGCACGCCCCGTTGCCCCCTTCCAGGTACGCCGGGTCGTAGTGCATGTCCGTCACGTGGACGATCGTCAGCCTGTCCTGTGCGTGAACCAACCACAGCTTCACTCCTCGTCGACATGAGGGGTGTCGAGATGACGATGGAGAATCAGTGGAATGAATGGGAAGGGGGGAGGGGGGGGCAGGCGTGAAAATTTGTTCAGTCTGTCCTGTGTGTGAATCGATCACAGCTTCACTCCTCTTCGACATGAGGATCATCAGAGACTGTGAGGGGTGTCGAGATGACGACGGAGAATCAGTGGAATGAATTGGGGGGGAGGGGGGGGGGCAGGCGTGAAAATTTGTTCAGTCCGTCCTGTGTGTGAATCGATCACAGCTTCACTCCTCGTCATCGCGAGGATCATCAGAGACTGTGAGGGGTGTCGAGATGACGATGAGGAATCAGTGGAATGAATGGGTGGGGGGACAGGCGTGAAAATTTGTAGGATTCCCAAGGGAGGGCCCGCAAAGTTACGTTCATCATCATCCCTGTTTCACAGTTATGATTTTTCAAGCACAGGCAGGTCCCCTCAGCGAGGGTGGAGGGAGGGAGCGACGGATCCGAACACTAGACCACCACTGCCCCTGGGTGTACCGTGGACAAGGCAGGAAGTGATAAAGCGAGGAATCCTTGCAAAACTGAACATCTGCCTTCAAGACAGAGATGGTAACGACGTGCAAATAGGTTGTCAAAATTAGAGATGATAAAATTAGGAGAGACAGATGTGATTGCTGTTTGAGTCACTACATTACGGTACCGACAAGACAACCTGATAAAGCAAGCGACTAGGAAACAAACTGTACACACCAGAGAGTAAGTGGTAAATTTTATCATATAAAGTACAGTAAAACCTCATTCACTCATTGATCTGTATCTCCAGATAATCCGGATCAGATTTGTAAACATTTTATTTAACGTTCACATAATTTTTTTTTAACTATGTATGTTAACAAGAACGTAACTATTAGTATGCCCAATATTCACTTTTTAGTTTGATTTAATGTATAGTTCCTGCATAAATAGTAAAATTAAGTTAATAAAACACTTTTTGTTGAGTTTAATAAAACACACCAGCTGACAAACATCATACTTGGGGCCTCAGTCAGCCCCGCACCGCTCCAGCTGAACTGTTAATGATAAAGAGTTTGCATCACTGTGCTTCAATCAAATGCCTTACATGTTTGAAGCAGAAAGAAAAAAAACATGGACTAATTCTTTGCTAAGAAATAATGTGAAAAGTTATTATTGTATTTCTTGTCTTGTAAACAATATAGGGCACGTATACTAGGTATATTTGTTACAAAACTTAAATTTTTTATCGTAATATACTGTAAGACTGCTTATTTAAGGATTTTGTATTGCTTTTCACCCATATTACATGGATTATCCGTATTTTTGATTGCCCGAATTGCCTTTGGTCCTAGTTAGTCCAGATAGATGACGTTTAACTGTATAAGCAAACTTCTTATTGGTTTAGTAGTGTAGGCCATCCTGGCCCATTTTACGACTAGCTAAGTCTTTCTTTTCAGTACTGCACCAGCTATCAGTGCTACTTGAGATTTGACCGGCGACATTGTCATATCAGTGCTTTTGGGGGCTACAAACTGACAGCCTGGTGCTAGCATCACACACTCGAGGTTTATTTCAACCCCTTAAATATGCATAACAATTATATAAGTTTTTTTTTTAACAGAAAAGTACATTATCATCTTTAATATAATGTTTGCTGCGAGGATGCATCAGAAATGTTCACGGCAGCTCACATCTGCAGACACTTTGGTGTGCTGCGTCACGGCGGGTTTGGTGCCCAAGTCGATGTCCACGGTCCACTCGTCTTCGAACGGGCAGAGGTTGTTGTAGAGGCCGCACAGTCGACGCACGGTCGAGTTGTTCGCTAGCTCCGCCAGCTGCACCACTTCCTCCTGTCGCGGAACCAAAACAACACTCAGACTTCAGGTGGGGACAGAACTCTGTGTAATGAATGAGGAATGTCCCGAAGTTAAAAGGTGTTTGCCCTAGCAACACATATCCAGTACCACTAGTTGTTGAACTCCGCCAACAAGCCCAGCCAAAGCCAAAGTGATGCTGTGCAGACATTTAACTTTCCACGCATTGCCAAAATGCAAAGCAGAATAGAAAATTCCGCTAAGTGTGTAGTGTCATCTGAGTTTTGAATGCAAAAATGTTTCAGCCTCTTGGAATTTTCAAACGAAGTTTAAGGTGATTGTTTGATTAAAGTTGCATCTGACAGATAATGGTGCATTATTTATAACAAGGGACGAAAAAAGTGAACAACAATAAATATTCTGTTTAGCCATCCATAATTAATCATTAATTCATTACAAATAACTAATGGAAGCAAGTTCAGGAGAACAGATATTCCACCTCAGACTATATACATGATTTCTTTCCTGAATTTTCTAAAGTTTTACTGTGTGGACTTGTTAAAAAAAACTAAGAATGGGAAATACTATGATGTTTCTCAATTGTTAACATCAAGATGGAGATGAAATTACAGAATGGTATCTAACAAGAAACACCATAAAAGTAGAATATCACTGCAATGGCATAATTCTAAAACACCAACAAAACAAAACATATCAAAGCCAGCTTTCAGCATGCGATGGTACTTAACCGTGTTTTGAGATTGAAAGACATCTTATTGGTAGCATTCATACCAATAGGACACTGATATTGTCAGGCTTTATACCGACTATGGGTGCCACACAGAAAAAATGGCACTCAATGTATGCTGTCTAGTGGCATCATCTCAGTCCACAATAAGGCTTCCTCACAGTCATATGTAGCAACCACAGCTCTGCATCTACGTTTTCATTGGGATATTTTATCAAAATCCATGTTCAACATGATGAAAAGCTAAAAGAAATTGTCACTTAATTTTTTTCTACTTGGTGGCAGGAGTACAACACAATGAAAAAATTAACAAATTTTCACAAAAACTACATATGCAGAAAAGCAGTTTCAGGCTTTGTAATAAATAAAAATTTTTATCTTTAATGACTGAAAAGCAATTATTTTTATCACAAAGTACACTTGTTGAGTCACGGGCACGCAGACCTAGCGGAGACTTTCAGTTACAGTGCAGTGACACAACCTATTTGGAAGCAAGACTCGTTTACTCCCTCGGCTTCATCCAACCACAGATCTGGCCCACTCTAAACTTCAGGCAAGCTAATTACTGATTAAAACAAAAGGGAAATGATGAAACAGTTCTTTAGACGTTTTACATGTCTCAGTCCCTACAGTGGTTGTACATGTGGTCACTGAAAATCATAAACCAAGAAATCTGTTAAGAGTTTTATTTATTTATAGCAGCCCTCGTACACGTTACGTAATACGTACTTAAAGACAAGTATAACTGTTCAAACTTACAACGGCTCTGAATCGGTGTAAGTTATGGTCCAGAACACCATATGGCCTGGAGTAAGTTACGAGTTTATCACTGATGCGAAAGGTCCAGGGAACAAAATAACATTAATTAAGTGAAACTTTCTGCCACCTGAAGTAAGCCCCAAGGTTTCAAATTACTTAAGCAAATTATGGATGCGACTGGATCAGTGATGATAGTCCTCAGGTTACGGTGAGAACCCTACCTTGGGTAGCGAACTCGAGAGACTGGGGAGAAAGCTGTGCACAATGGCTGCAGCCAAACTAAATAGCCGTCAAGTCATTCTTGAAACAGTGTCGAAGGCAAAACTAAACCAACCCTTCAAGAAATTTTGTATAATTATTTAGCTAATACCCTCATACAATATTATCATTAACTTGCTTAATTAATTCTATTTAAAAGTTTATAAAAATATCTTTAATATTGTGTGTTCTGAAATTCACATGCATAGTACGAATCCGCTTTTTTATTTAATGGCTGAAGAATAAGCAAAAACACTTGAGGGGGTGAAACGTTTACAATATTAATATTATTCTAATTGATTAAGGGTACGGGGCACTGATTCTATGTGACTCCTACAGAACAAACGCACGGAGGGGGCGGGGTGGATGCGTTGAGGTGACAGGCCAATTAGGCTCGTAGAGGGGTGTGACCCCTGAGTGAAATCAAGTGTGAAGCTCAATATCTGAACCCCCAAGTTGGCAACGAGAGAATGATGTGTCCCGTTTTATCTAGGAATGGGCCATTCAAATCCTCAAATACCATCAAATCTTTAGTATTAGAAGGATTTGATATTTGAGAATAAAGATTTAAAGAAAAACATTGGAGGAAATTAAAATTAAATTAAAAATTTCAACACTGATAACCCCTAAAGTTTACTAGGTCAAATATTTTCTTCATACCTATCATGTTAACATCTCCCAAAGATATTGTACTTTTAACATATAATTATATAAATAAAATTTAAAAAAGTATTGAATCTGGAAACTTAATTTATGAATAAATTTTAATGGGTTAAATATTTCAATGCCATACTTAATATCTTTCATTTCTTGAACATTATTTAGTTTCAGACTTCAGACCTTGATTTAGATTCCAGGGGTATACTCAGTGTACTCTTTGGGATTCAAAGTCTAGAAAACTGGGATCCGACCCCTCACTAGTTTTATCTCACATACATCAAAAAAAGTTATTTTCTATCAATATTTAACAGTTCAGATTGTGTAGAAAAGTAAATAAATTTTCAATTAATAATATTTTCTGCTATAACCTGGGAGAAACAAATGACTGACAACATGAAAATGTTCACATGGGAAATGCTACCCTGCCGAGCATAATGAATCTAGAAAGCTGTCGGTACCAGATGAACGTCGACAATGCCTTCACAGACATCTGCAGTTTCTATCTTCAGCGTCACGCAGAGGTCGATCGTGATGTTACGCAGAGCATCTGCCGATCTGTTCTCGTAGTACACTGCGAGCACTTCTTTGATGGTGGCCATGCACACTTGACACTGGATCGAGTCCGCACTCTTCATTTCTGCCAGACAAAGGAAAATGATTTCACTACGAAATCGATGTAGAGTTGAAAAAAGCCAATTAGTTATGCCACACGTAATGTACATATTTGAGCTAGTCTGAAAACTTTTGAAATAGACCTTTTGATTTTCAGCAGTGCAGTTACTTGCACAGTCGAGAACTCTATTAAACCACAACACTCCAAAATGCATTTAAAAAATTGACTGTTGAAAGACTGCAACTTCAAACATGCATAATACATGAGTAGTGCTGTAACAATGCTAAAGTTTTGGGATCCCTCTATCTACTGTGCCGCAAATTAGGGATTTCCTTGGCACGACTTTAAAAATTTTTTATTTATTCGTGTTTTTGATGAGCATCAAGAAGCTCATCTTTAATTTTCTTTAATTTATGTACCCTCATGGGGCCCTTACAATTTAATAAACTTTAACCAGTCGGTACGACCACTGTGGCCAAAAACGTTACAAAAATAGGGTTCATTATTAAAATATTATTTAGTTATAAAAACCCTTGACATTTATTCATAGATTTGTTCTCCCAGAAATCATTAGGAATATTGGGAAAAGACGTAGACATCTACATTCATTATCACAATCAGTCACTGATTGCAGAATATAATTACTTTTAATATAACAGGTAAATAAAATATAAATAAAACTGTTGTAATTAGGGCTGGGCCGATGCCGATCAACTATCACAATAATCGGCCAATTTTAACACATCGGCATCGGTACCGATCTGCAAATTATTTACCGATCACCAAACGCAGATCATTAAATACTAAATCAAAATTAATAAATACTGAATTAAGCTTAAAAATACAAAGTTGTACGTATTTATTTTGAAACTAACCCACACAGAGTTGTCAAGTGTTAATGTTTTGTGTGCATTGGTTAACAAAGTAAATCTTAAATATCAACACATGATATACTGTTTATTTTCAAAACAATTCATCAAGAATTACCATGTGTGTCACTGTATTTGTGTATTGCATATTGTGTTGCACTCTTAGTATTGCAGTAGCATTTAGTTATTTATTTGAAAAATCTTTTGTAGATACTATAAAGCACTTATTTTCAAGACCTGTGAAAAGTATAGTATGGGTACTTTGGTTTGTAGGGTGGGAAGGTCTATAAATAGTAGAAATAGGAAATACTTAGCTTACATTATATTATTGTTCATTTTTAAAAACCAATGAAAAAATTGTCTTCTGTCAGAAGTGTAAACAAATGGTAAGTTATCATAACATAACTTTTTCATTAATTTTTTTTTTTTAGATTTTTATTATTAACATCAAACAAGCTATATAATTCTTAATTTGTCTGATCTGCAATGATCGGCGCAAATGATCGGTATCGGAATGATCAGCAAATTTAGTGATTGGCTCAGCCCTAGTTGTAATCACTACTGAAATTCTTAGGCATATATGTTCACATTTTTTAATTACCAGATTTCCCCGTCTGTCTCAAGCGCCCGACGCAGGCTCCCGTTCCCGTCACACCAGACATGCACGGCGCCGTGCTTCCGGCCTGCGCAAGCACGGTTACCAGACTCTGGCATTTTCTCTCCTTCCCCGCCCGCCTAATCTTTTCTCGCCACGAAATCGGCATGATTTCCCTCTCTTCTCCCCGCGACCTAGTGTCGCTTCCATTTTGTCGCCAGCATCCCCTTTTTATTTTTACTGATAGGACTCAGCGACCACAACCCCTGCTGCGGACCGGGTACAACACGTGTCGGATTGTTCACGAACTGAATTAAGGCCTCTGGTAGTCCTGGTTTCTGCCACCAGAGAGCACGACCTCTCGTCACCGCCTCCAACTCTACTCTACTCCCCCCTCATGGTACCTTCTGTAGGCCGTGTTGTGCCGCTCTCCAGCACAACACTCTCTCTGTTGGCCAAAGTTGAAACTATTAAGTCCCACCCTCTGGGACCGTCTTTAACTATACTAACCACCACCTCACGGAAGGTCGGATCTGCGTTTCTTTTTTTGCAGTTTTTTCTGGGTCGGAAGTCTTTTTGAAGAGAACAAGGGATGTAGTCCCGAGAGAAAAAAAAAAGGAACTAATTTTCCTATTTATTTTATTCCATATCAACATGTAGTGTTCTTACAGTAATTTTCTGTGCACCTTGTTGCCTCCAATACAGTACTTTCTTGGCCCACCTGGGATATAGCTTCTAGATTTTCCCCACAGCGGTAAGTGAAATTTTGCTCTCAAACCTAAACCCTAAATTTCTATCTTGTTCTACTCCTTTTGCCTCTCCAGTCTATTTGTTAAATTCCTTGTTTTCTACCACTACTCTGTTTGGTTTTCTGGCAGTGGGGTTTTCCCGGTATGGGAGACAGAACCTCTTTGCCTCAGCTATCTTCCCTTCTGGGCTGTCTTTCCTGTGTCTCCTTCGCAGACTCCTGAGATGACCCCTTCGCTACTAACCGCAGTTGCCTGTGCATTGCTTTGGGGCCCCCCGCTGAGGATGCCCTCCCATCGGCCGGTGCACAGCAGCTAAGTCCCAAAAGAATGTGATTTCCTTATAATCTTCAAGAAAATTTTAAAATCAATCTTGGACTCACTCACAAAAATTTTGGTGTATGGACATAGTGCTGTAACAACCCAGATTACAGCCTTCCTCATGCAATTCAGCGATAATAATGTGTTATAAATTTTTTGTTATAAATTTTCAGGTTGGATTTAAAGTTTTTCCTTTTTCAAAGTTATTGTGAAAATAATTCTCCGGGTTTATTGTTTTTAGTTTTAAAATTCACAAGTTTATTTTTCTCGTAATTTTTTGCTGGCTTCTTTGTGTGCGAAGGCGTGCTGACATGATTTTCCTTCAATTTCTCCTCGACCGAGGCTTTGTTTCACACGCTAGGCGTGTGAGTCACGGTCACGGGAGTGCGAGAAAGATACAAAATTTGCTGCATCATTGGGAACAGAAGTAAGCATTTCGTGGAAGCCTGTGTTACCATGCGCCGTGATTGGCTGAAAATTACGTCAGCGAGCCCAAGGACACTGCCCGCACGAAGGAAAGGAAGGCTGTAAGATCAGTCATTGTCCGAGTATCAGGCCGAGCGGTCGTTGTTCAGGCGGCGGGCCAAGCGATGGCTCAGTCTATTTTTTTATATGTACAGTTAGTTTTTTTTCGTGCTCTGTTGTACGAAATATGGTGTGATTTTTACATAAATAAATAAAACAGGTAATACATCGAACATTGTGTATAAATTTCTTCTTTCTTTGTGACCTGCAACCTGTACGTTCCACTCATCACCAAATTTGAGCTAGCCGGAGGTGGTGAGTGGTGACAGTGCGAGGAAGTCATTATCCTCCATTTTAAAATTGAATCTTTACTGTAACTGGCCAGATTTGATAGTTAATAAACACCAAAATACATTATATTTTTTTTTTATGGAATTTACTGAAACCATACCTAACTACGAAGTGATTGTAATCCCTCAACGTAACTTGCCGAAAAATGTTTCAAAACTTAACTTATTAAAAAGGTAACAGACACACCATGAGATACCTTGTTGTTATTTACTATTAGTTCATTTCTCCTTACAGTTTTATGATTCACAAGTTGCTGACCTGATTAACAGTCTGTAGTAAATTTTACTTTGTTTCATTACTTCCACCAATGTTAAGTGTTCTAGATAATTTATAGTTTTACTTGTGGATTATAACCAGCACGTATTTCCTGGAATTTTATAAAAAATTATATAAATATATATATTTGGAAGTAGTGGAACACTACAGTATTCTGTAATTTATGTAAAGATACAATCTCCAGTGTACAGATGTAATAGTCAACAATTAGAAACCAAGTTAAAACAATAGTATCAATAATAGAGCTAAACCAATTTTTTTTTTTTTGCTATGAGGTTTTGGCAGTGAATAGCAGGATTCAGATGGCTGTGCTATTAGGATTTTTTTTCTATTCTTTGCAAGTTTGAGTCCAGATTTTTAAAGTGAAAAATGTAGTGAACATAGCTAGTCGCTGGTGGTCTTTCACTGAACAAGTCCATATAATCATTGCGTTCTGTCATATTCCATTTTGTCATATCTTATATCATGTAATTTCTGAAATGTGATAGAGAGTTCAAAAAAAGTGCCCCTTTACAAATTTCTCTTTTAGCCATATATGTAATAAAAAAAATAGAAAAAAAATATTTGTGTTATTAAATAAATTATTTTTGTCAACACATCAAACCTATTCAAAAGTAAAAAAATTAATATTCTTGAAAGGTGTTTAAGTTATATTGTGCTGTCAGTTCTAGGACCAAATTTATAACCATATCTCTATGAAGCAAATGAGCAAAAATCTAACATCACACATGTTTTAATATAGCATGTCTTGGTAATCAAGGAAACACTACAATAAGAAATACCTAGATGTAAAACCCAGAATATCTGCTTGTAAATCTGTGTTCAAATATCACCATACCAAGAAATGACCATGACATAAAATAAACATATGGCTTATTTGTATTTTGAGTGAGTAAACTTCTGTAGGTTAGTAAATATGCAGTTGCAGTAGTAAAAATTTGATGAGCTTTCATACAGTTGGATTGACAGCAATTAACAATTATTTCTTCAACAAATTTCACTTGGCAGTATCCAGCATATGTTACTCTGAAATGCAGAGAAAATAATGACAAACATGTACCTGTTAAACCATCACTCAACGTAGTTCTACCGAAACACAGAATTAATAGTGGAAAGAGGGTTTTCCACAACATTTTTGCAGGTTGTACTAGTTATGCAAGAAATGGTATCTACCATTAGTTGTGTCAGCACAGACAACTGTTAAAGTAGGGTGTAGCGAGTGTTAATTTCGTCACAAGATCCTATTGTTTACCATTTATCGGAGCATTAATTAGCAGAATATTACCGATTACACTGATTAGATCATTTGATTATTTCAGCTCTCATGAATTATAAGATAGTAGGTGGTAAAAAAAATTATCTTTAAAAAGAAGAAAAAGGTCTTTTTTGTTGATGATAAAATAAAAAAAGTTGTTTTACTATTGTTTGATTATATTTATGTATCACGCAAGACATGCGTGATAAAATAAATCCTTCTAACTTATATAATTAATTTTTCCAATTTTTACTGAAAGAAATTAAAGGTCAGCTTATTTTCGCACAGAATTTAGCGTCCAAGACTTGTTTCTGTGATAAAAGTAACCAGGGAGAAAAAACTGACAAAATCATTCACCAAATCACTACCTACTTTTGCTAGAAAAATCATAGTCATGGCTTTCAGTAAGACCAGAAATACCTAAGAGTGAATAATACTGAGTAAAGGAAAAAGACAGTTTTGCATAAAGAATGGTATATTGTTTGATATGACTAGTTTAATACTCTAGACATCTTATTTGTGTGCATGCACACAAATTTTATTATGATTTGTATAAATCTTCATGTGCTACAAGTTTTTGTAGCCAAAATAATAAAAGTACAACTTTTTAGGTTGCCTTACATTTAAGCAAGTCCTAATAACTTGTATAAGGAACAATATTGGAGCGAGGAGTCAAAAGCAGTTATCGCACCACCCTCAGATGTTTGAGTCCATGCTAAGCTTGCTGTTGCATAAAGCTATCAAAAATGCCTCAGCACAAACAAACCTTCAAAAAATTTTGTGTTAAGAAATCCAAAAAATTTTACTTATATTATAATTTTCTCTGATATAATTTTTAATAACGAAAACTCCTCAATGATTTTATGTGCAACTTGTCGCAGATAGGCTGTATAAACTGTTGTGACTTGTCTTGTGCTGCAGGAAACAACAAATCTGATTATAGCTGTCAAGGTGGTGAAATCACATCAAACACAAAAGTATGGGTCCAATGATCAAGAACTTCATTCACCGTGTACAGCTGAAATATTTTCCTTATCAGAAATAAATTGTACAGAGATGCAGGGGCGTAACCAGGGGGGGGGGGGGGTTTAGGGGTTCAAACCCCCCCCACTTAGCACCAAATCTTTAGTTAATTTCTTATTCATCACTCATACAAATTTCATATTAAAATTAATAAAATTTTTACCATTACAATATTTAAATTTAAGTACCGAAAACTGCTAAAATAGCACTATTTTACACCTTAAAATCCAAATTTTCACGGAGGAGGACCCCCGGACCCCCGCTTCAATAGGGGGGGGGGGGGGGGGGGCATGCTTCTTAACACTCCCCATACACAAATCCTGGCTACGCCACTGCGGAGATGTACCAGGTCCTGGTGTCTGATGCCCCGCAGCACGGAGCACATGGTCCCCAGGGGCATGTCGTCCCGCCTGGCTGCGTCTCGCAACAGCACGAGGGCCGCCCTCAAGGCACCTCGCTCCCGGGGCTGCATCTGGGGTCAACGTGCAGGTCCAACATGTGCACAAGCATCACCGGGGAATTCTGCAAACACACAATCAGCCTTTATTACACTCCTGAAAACACACACATTACATTTTTATATCTACCTACTCTTTGTATTTTTTAACCATACTTTTCAGCACTCTTTTATTGTTTCAAGACAGAAGGAAGCAAGGGGGAGAGAGAGAAATTTTTTAAATAAGTATAACAATGTGGTAAATTGTAAGAGTCGCTGCTTTTCTGTAATAAAAAAATTTATTAAAATTCCAAATGTTGTGTTTTTTAACACTACAGACATACCTCTATTTACCCTGAAAACCTAGTATCAAAATGCCTACTGGTCTCTAAGAAATGACTGGGTATAGGTTACATTAGGTAGCCTGTAGAGTGATGTGGCCATCACAATTTTTGTTAAGGCCGCCATCTTGAAAATCCGTAATTATTACCCAAAAATGGATGAGGAGCTGGAGTCGATGTCTACCATCTTGGATCGTGACGTCACGGTGGCTGTCTTGGATGATCATGACCTTGACTCCAGCTGCCATCTTGGATGATTTCATATCCGCCATTTTGCATTCTACCATTTGGAAGTATGTCACATCCGCCATTTTGTTTTCTGCCATTTGGGATTCTAGAACTTTTCACCATTTTGAATTTTGATATTACATCCATCATTTTGAATTATGATGTCATCATTGCAATTTATAATCTCATTGGCTGAGACTCTTTTTACATAAGAGATTGGCCTGATTTTTGTGGCAGCTCTGGTATAGCGTAGCAAAGACTGTTTCCAAAAAGACAGGGATTTTTAATGTCAGTACATTATGGCTGAGGCCAAAACTTTATTCCACCTTAATTGTTTTTGTACCTACTCTAATTTGTTTTCCATTTCAAGTGAATAATGAAAAATAATTGAATGCTGATATACTACAGAGTTTCAAATTATAAGTTTTTCCCCCCTTCAAAAACTACTCAGTGTTTTCAATAAAAACATGAAAATAGTATTTAAAATCCCAAACTTTGTTTAGGTCATCTGAGTGGGTGTAGGTCACACACATCCTTAGCATCTTGAATTAAACAAGCAAACTTTATTTATTGTGTAAATAAGTAATTTTGTTAATACATAAACATTAATTTTTATGGAAAAAGTAGAGATTCACTTATTTAGGTATTTATAAACACTTGGATCATTTCATTTTAAAAACTTTTTTAGACTTCAGTTAAGATCAATCTCTATTTATATTTTTGTTTTACATATGTGAAAATTAATTTTCTTTAGTTTTTGTTGATTCAAAAGTACTTAAGAATATGTAGTTGTACATTGATTTTTTTAATCTCTATAGTACATAATGATATTATACCTTTTAAAAGGAATCAATCTTTAGCAAATATTTGGGTAGAAAATAAATGAGTACGTAAATATGTAGAGTAGCGGCTTCTGGAAAATAATGTAGATATTTACCAATAAACGTTTTTTCAGTAAAAAAATTCATTACGTATTTATTATTTAATATTACTCATGTGTTTTGTTTTTTTTAGTACCTATGTGTTATTTTCATCCGTCCGTCCATCGAAAGTTAAAGTTTGGTTAGGTTTCGATGGACGGATGGAATTTCCCGGGACATCTGATTGGCTGAAGGTCACGTGATTTACGGACGGGCGGGTGACGGATGGATGATTGAGGGTCCAGCTTTATAGTCAGTTCGCAGCATTAAATTGAAAAAAGTATTTGACGGACGTGCGAATCAATGTGAATCGCTCGGCTTGTTGAGGAACGTACGGGTGGGGGTGACTGGAGGCCCATCTACATGTCTACAATTACAATATCTTAAAATTTATCCGATCTCCAAAGGACACTGATCATTGGCTCACGTGACCCTCTGACGTCATGCGTGGTGTGGGCGATGGTCCGAATACGGTGGTTAACTTTTAAGTTTTCGTCGCAATTTGCGTCCTTTGGATAGCAAAGAAAAAAACAGATCACTCACGAACACGATTAGCTGTGTACACATTACCTTGATTACAAACCATGAAGATAGTAAACAAAAACAATTATTTTTGTGCTCTACATTTACTGCGCTCTGGTGACTACTTTAAAAATCAGTATATTCGGACATCGCAATAATTGTACGATGGGTTGTTTTCCGTAATACAAAGTGAAGTCATTCATAATTAGATGACACGGACCGCCGACATTTTCGGACTATTGTTGACGAACTTCGTCGACTTCCGTAGAGTAGTCGGATACACTTACACACCGGCTTACGGGGAGAGGGTTCACGGGTTCGAGTCCCGCAAGGCATGGGTGTTAATTTACGTACGGATGCACGATCGATTAAAAAAATGCATATAGTACTGGATGTGGGCGCAAGCCAATTACCATTCAAACAAATAAAAAAATAAAATTTAAAAAATATACGGAAATACGATCGAAAAATAGACACGTTCACCACTTTTCAAATCAAAAACATCCCAGTCACTCAAAAATAAATTATCGTTTTTAAAAGTAAGGACACACTACCATTTCACTTTGATTGGATAAACTTTACATATTCCACAGAAATTAGGACGTTTACCAAAACTTCCATGATAACGGCCAGCGTTCAATTTGCAGCTGCTGTTTATGTGTACACCAACGATCATTATACACGTCCGTCGTCCGTGTATCTGTACTGTTCTATGTACAGATCACAGAACAGGGAAGGTACAGATCTTCAGAATGATTATGGCCATGATGTCACAACCACAAGTAGCATTTACTAACCTTGAAATAATCAAGTTTGGTAAATGACACCTACAAATGTGTTTTAGAAGGATTAGTGACAGTAATAAAATGTTTCTCAAATGTGTATTTTTTCTAACAATTGCAAACATATTAACAGAATCATTTACAGGTAATATTTATTTTCCAATACCTACAATTTGACCAAGTGGTGTGTTATAGAAAATTGCCTAGAGTGTGTCAAAATGTTTGTGTGATTTATAAAACTGTAGGTAACAATAGGTATAATATATATAGCATTACTAATTTAAGTTCTAAATCACAGTTTATAAAATTCCAAACATTAGTAGGTATCTTTTAATTACATTAAAAAATTGTTTCCACAATAGTACATTTCAATATAGATGAGTACCAATAATTTTCTATAGGTGGGTTTACAATTGAAAAACTAAAAAATTATAACCAGAACCTTTATGTAAATAGGCACACAATTAAGTTAATAATATATTGATCGTTAATTCAAGTCGGTGAAAATGAACTAGAATGCAGCAGAATTTTTGAATTTGTAGATATTGTCTGTATTTTGGTTAGGAATCGTTGCCAATTTATAGTAATTTGTTCAATGTATCATGTTTATTCATAGTGAAGTCTGTTATGCACCTCTTTGAAATACCAGACATGGCTATGATTGTGTATAAAGGGTGGAAAGATCTGAGGGAAGACTTAAGGGGTGGAGGGAGAAGGAGTGAAAGGGAGGACTCCTTGCCACTGGGTGAAAGCCCAATTGTGAAAGAAAAATATCTAATCTAACCTAATATGTGCATTTTAGATCGTAACCTAGAATTCGTACAGAAATCAGAATCACCATAACTTAGTGTGAAAATAATTACTTACTATTTTATGTATTATTATTATCATCTGTTATGAGCCAAAATAAAATGGCGGTACAGTTTACAAAATATTCATTAATATTTAATACAATTTTCTATAGGCCTACTCATACAATAGAAAAATAAAACAAAAGAAATCCTGAAATCGTAAAAAAAATTAAGGTACCTATTTGAGCTTCTTTAAAATTTATATTTTGTGCAATTTACTTCTAATGATCTTTGCGTTTCTTAAAATTATTTTCAACTCCTTTGTACTGCTTGTACCTGCTTTCTCAGAGAAAACATTATTTTGCACCAACAGCACATTCTATTGTGTTCTGATTGGTGCTTTGCATAATTCCTTAAGAAATATTAAATATAACCATCTCTGTTAATTCTTAAGTCAACGCATGATTCGCACACGACCCGTCATACTTCCCAATCTATTTGTGTTTCAACAGCTACCACTATCTCAGTCCCGTACAGTCCATTATTGCCCATAACTTTTCAGTTTTGTTTACACTACCCCCTTTCTGCCTTCCATCTTCTATATCTTGACACCCATTTCTACACCTACTTCTATCCTGTATTTCTCTCCCCCTACCTTCTGTCATATTACCCCTGGCTCCTTCCTGGCCTCCCATCTTCCTCCCTGTCCTCATGACCCTGCTCTGCCCTGCCCTCACTGTCCTTAATCTCTCGTCCAGTACATGCATTAATATTCCCACACATTCCATAATCAAGTTTACGCGGGCCGGTCTCCTGCGGTGTGCAGAGACATGGTGGACGTCTCTCGATATCGTCGTTGTTAGATGTTGTTGCTTGGCGCCAGCTCTCTCAGTAAGAGCTCCCTTTCTGAGGGAGGTGAGTCGTGAACCGTCAGGCCTGTGTGGCTTACCGACGAACGTCACCCGCACCTGAGAACAACTCTATGCAGCCTCGCCTGAAACCTCACTGACCCACACATTGTGGGCCCGTCGGTACACCCTTAGCTAGGCTAGGCACACTATAGAAACTTGCTGGGACAGGATAACGATCGAGGGTAAACGGTACTCACACGTCAGGTAGTAGTCACGTCCATCTTTAATGCAGTGCCTACATGTGCTTAAAAATACAACTACGCAATACTCCACAATTTCCTCAGTAAAACAGTAATTTGTATATTTACGACAGCACTTGCTCATAGTCCTAAACGTGGTAGACGACATGCTTGCATGCCGGATATTACACACTGAAAATACAGTTGTAGGCCGGTCCTGTAAAATGTTGCCTGCTCGCGTGACTGACGTGAAGAGGTGGATAAATGAAAGAGGGTGGTTAGGCTTCCAGCTCAAAAAGAACTTGGTAATCTGTACAGAGCTCCAGATATAACAAAAGACAAAAGGTTTAAAAAATAGTTTTGTTAAACATGGTTTTAAATATCAGTCAAGCGTCTGCCCTTGTTGGTAGGTCATGCTGGACTCCCGGACTGCTCGCAAGGACTGCAAAGTTGCCTCTTCTGCTCCGCGGGAGAGGAAGTGGCGTCAACAATAACACTTCTTTAAATACAAGATGTTTCCAGTCTGTTTCTGGATGGCTGTTAAAGAATACTACATAAATTACATTTGGATAACAGACACAGTCCGTCTTGCTGATTACAATCAAAAACAATATTATTAATACTCAACACTGGCGGTGTTTTACTGTTACAGTATAATAAACAAATTTGACTAGGTATATATTATTGAAAACATGAACCTCTCTAGAGCGCACCTTTTGAAGTTAAGCAAGTACAATACACTCCCGATTATCCGCGAAATTAAGTGGCAGGGACACCGCGGATAGTGGAAATCGCGGATAATCCGCAAAAGAGCCAAAAATGGGAAACAAAAAAGGAAACATTAATTTCAACTTAAAAATCTAAACATTTATGTATGTACAGTAAAAGTTACAATTAACAGTAAAAAATTTTAAATTATGCTAAAATTGTAATATTTTACTGAATAATTGACATTAAATACATTTAAGTAATGTAAACATAAAAGTGCTCAACAATACGACTAGAAACAAAGTGCGACAGAGACAAAAATAGCAGCGCATGCCAGCCTACTGCAAGAGTTCCGAGAAGGCCAGTGGCAGTTTTACTGTGTACTGCACACAATACACTTGTCAGTAGAGTTCAAATTTGCTCACTTGTAATAAAATACAGATTTACATATGTCATGTAATTTTTTTGTAGCATGCGCGGACAATCCGCACCGCGCATCATCCGCCCGCGGATAATAGGGAGTTTACTGTATTCACAAATATATGTAAGTGGTTTGGTCACAGTTATGTCGGATGTTAACTCCTTGACTGTATGTTTTTACTTCACAGCGCCTTCAAGTGCCCCTCAGAGCGACGTTCGCGGCCCAGAGCCTGCGCGGTGCACGGCTTGCCGCGACACTGTCAAGCGCATGTACGGCGTTTACAACGCCAACAGATCTCGCGCAGAGCTCAGGGATGCAGTGGTTAGCTTGTGCGTCTCGTCTCGGCTGTACGACAGCGTGGTTTGTCCGGCTACTGTTGACGTTTTCTTGGTGAGTGCTTGTATGTTTGCGATATCGTGTTTCTGATCGGTTGAGAAAAAACTGAGGGGGAATTAATGACGGCGTATTAGTTGAGTATAGATTTCGGAAAAAGAGTTTGGAAGTAATAAAAAAAAATATTGGTAGAACTGGAGGGCAATGTTTTGATTGTAGCGTGAGTTTATTGTTTTGTTGTTAGCGGGATCGTTTGTTTGCGACATTTGTGGTGGTTTAAATGCGTGTGATCGTGAGGTGAGTAAAAATCTTTGATTGATTAATGTAACTGAGTACACCCATCTAACTAAACTACTTCTACGGGTGTTTAGTGTTTAACTTGCGTAAATTTATATTTCGTAATTTATGGAAAGGTGTATTTAACTCACAAATATTTCTACTAACTGAAGTCATGATTTGTGGTGTTCCTTTTGTTTGTGGAGCAACTACATCACAGTGAAAACTGCAAATCAATCATTTCAGGCACAGAGTCCCATCAAGAGTTTTATGATTGTCACCGTCTTCTCAACCAACACAGTAGAATACGCCAAACACCGCAGTGATACCATTCGACACATAAGTAGATCATGATGAGATCATCACACAGGGCACATCATCATAGTGTGCATAAGCACGGTTATGATTGAACTCGCGTCAAAATGGCAATGCTCTGGAAGTGTATACTTACACTGTGTTACAAATAAGGTGTTTTTTTTTTGACAGCATTCTGTCTTTGACAGGTGAATTTTCTTATAAAATTAACAAAACAACTACTGATACGTGATTAGCTAGAGAGGTGGTATATGAATCTGTGTTTGTTTTTGTTTATTATGTGACTATATTCAGTTGTCAAATTCTGAATGTTAGCTAAAGCATCTGTCCAAAATGGCACCTTATCATGAACTGTAGCGGATTTTTCCTTTATTTCCCCAATATTTTTATGTTTGACACAAATAAAAATAAAAAAATTCTTTGAGTGCATTAAGGTGGCTATATTAAAGATTAATAAATTTATGTAGGCCTATTTATTTTGAATATATATTTATATATTAATGTTGGTGACGTAACTATTAAGAACTCAATAGTTTATGTACAAGACTCAATAATAGGGAAAATACAAACACAGCATTAAATATTTTAACTAAACTATATAAATTTATCACATTTATTATGACAATTTATTTTTAATATGTGCAGGTATCCACAATGTTTAACTTGCTGTATAGTACCTACTTGTATTGGTTACAATGTGTCAAAAACCACAAACCTTTCAATTGTAACTAAATTGCAAATACACGCAAATACCAAAAAAATAAATTTAATTTTAGAAAGTGCAAAAAAAATCTACTTTTGGATGATCACAAACTCTGTTTTTTCTGTACCACACCGATATTATTACTATCGTACTTAGAACCAATCCAAACACAAATATTTCAACTTGTTTCATCTCGTTTAAAATTAATAATGAAATAAGTGAGTGATTTCAATAGTTAGAGAACATTTTGTAAAACTAAAGATATTTACATTACCATGTATTTTTATTTTATATTGTGTACTGTTTGTTAAGAATATTATACAGACATTTATCTTAAGAAGTAGTGTACACAACCATAAATACTACAAATAGATACTTAATTGAAGTTAATAATAATTGCTTATCTAAGACACAGATGAATTTTAATATTACACAAGTGTAAAATTTTTTTAACAGGTTACCTTTGAGTGCTAGACCAATGAGTTTCAATAAATTTAGGCTAACTCTAGAACAATGGTTTAAATCTAAATCTTTATATACAATTGATGAATGTAATGACATAAATTTAAGTGAACTTAAGTGTGAGTAAATTTACGCTAGTGTATATGTATATGTATATGTAGTTATGTTAACGTAATTTTATTATATATGATGACAATGTCTGTTGCACTACATGCTAAATGACAATAAAGTGTTATGATTATTAATATTTTACTAATAGGGTATTGTAAAGTTTCAAGTTCAAAAAAAAAATTAAAACATTGTTTTCAAGTCAAGCATAGTAATCTTTTAGATGTAATGAATTTCACATGATTGAACTATCATCTACTATGGTTCATGCACGTGAATGTGTTTCAGGAAATGATGGTATACTTTGCTGAGCACGCTGGCATCGATGCAGTGACTAACAGACTGTGCACCTTGATCTTGAACAGAGAAACATGCAGCGCTGATGTTGAGTGGACAGTCGATGCCGATATGGGAGTCAAGCCAGATGTTGTTATGCCAACTATTTCACACAATGTGGTAAAATTTATGTGCTCTCTGCCCCATCCCAACTTCTATAAACGAAATGTTTAATAAACCAGACAATCCCCTAAATTTTTATACTTGCTTCAGCATGCACAAAGCTTTTTTTATATATATTTAAATAGTCAGACCTCATAGAAGCATTTGCCTAAGTTTTTATCATGTCAGTGTAATGAAGGTAAACGCGAGGTTTTAAATATCCATAGAGGCTCAAGGCAACAAGGATGTCGCAGATAAATTTAGGCTCTGGGCTCTTGTTGACAGTTTAAATTGCTTTAATACACTCTGGTTTTAAGTTGAGTCTTGTGCATTTGTCACCAGAAATGACTTTTCAAGAGTCAAATTCAGAATTTTAAAATTAGCCAGAAAGTAATTCATTTTTTTTTTCTTTTAGAAAATACTTGATGTGTGTTTTAAGAAAATTATTTGATTTCAATGAAGACAAAGATAACATCATGAAACTTGTACAGTATAGTCTTGATTAACCTAGCTTCTTATTATTGTATTATCCGAGCCGGCCTGAAGCATCATTACCTGCAAAGACTGTTGTTTTTTCCTTCGAAGCGAAATGTGTCTTGATCAAATAAATAATTCGTAATGGTAGTCCTGTAAACTGATACAATCTGATTGGTGCAGAAGCCGGTCGCTTGTTCCCAGACAGTCTACCAGCAAAGACTGTTGATTTTCCTTTGAAGCGAAATGTTTCTTAATCAAATAAATAATTCGTAATGGTAGTCGTGTAAACTGATACAATCTGATTGGTGCAGAAGCCGGTCGTTTGTTCCCAGACAGTCTACCAGCAAAGACTGTTGATTTTCCTTTGAAGCGAAATGTTTCTTAATCAAATAAATAATTTGTAATGGTAGTCGTGTAAACTGATACAATCTGATTGGTGCAGAAGCCGGTCGCTTGTTCCCAGACGGGCCCGGTGACGATAGTGCACGTGTCGGACCTGCACCTCGACCCCAAGTACAGCCCCGGGAACGAGGCGCCTTGCAGCCGGCCCCTGTGCTGCCGCGAGCCGGCGCCGGGGGGGCGGCCGGGCGGGGCCGGGCCCTGGGGCGACTACCGGAGGTGCGACCTGCCCCTGAGGACGGTGCGCTCGATGCTGCAGGGCATCAGGCGCCGGCACCCGGTACGTGCGGGAATCCCTCGGGGTGTCGCCACGTGCGGTAGGACCAGGGGCGCAACAACTAAATTGCCAGGGGAGGGGGGGGGGGGCAATATACCTTTTTATAAAGAATCATCGATCCCCCCTATAGAAGCGGGGGGGTCCAGGGGTTCTCCCCCGGGAAAATATGTATTTCAAGGTGGAAAATGGTGCTATTTAAGCAGTTTTATTATCTAAAAGTTGATTTAACAGCACTTTCTTTGCCCTCGTTTGCCCCCACTTCAAGGTTTCGGGGGGGGGGGGGGGGGCAAAATACCCTTCCCCCCCCCCTCCCCCTGTTGTTGCGCCCCTGAGTAGGACCTATTCATCTAGCCCAGGGTTGTCATACCTCATACCCTTCAAATTGAAGAACAGTTTACGAAATTTTTTTTTAAATGTAGGGCCCCTCTCTATTCCCCTGGCTTTAGTGCTATTTTACTTCCTCTTACGACTTCTAAGTCTAGAGGGATGTATGCAGGGGTGAGGATAGGGTGATATATCCCCCCCCCCCCCCCCCAAAGCGTGGAGATCCTAAAAAAAATTCTATATCATTCCCACCAACCAAAAAGATATAATTTGAAAGGAAACAGCAGGCAAAGAGGAAAAAGGTTCTATCCCTTCCCCTTCTCTTTCCTGAAGTGATGAATACGTGTGTACAATCCTGCCAGTGGACAAAACGCCAGTAACTAAACATAGATAAATAAATAGTTGTTTTGGTTTGTGATAGAAGAAGAGACTGAGCAATATATAATATTTCACAATATAATTTTGAAATAAAAGTGTATTACAGGAGAGTAAATTAACTGAAATTATACTGTAGTATTCTGTCTCAATATAATAGATTTGTTGTGCACTGATTTAGTTGAGTGAACTTTTTTTTTAATTAAATGATTGATTAATTGGAATCTTATTCTAAAGTAATGGTTCCGTTCTGGTCCCTAAGATGACTCATTTAAATGTATAATTAATAATTAGGTTTTAAAGTGATCCAGATCCCATTACCATCATAGAGATTCTGTAGTCTTAAGCCTTTTTGTGTGACATAAAACCATAAATTTACTTTACCGTGAAAAAACATGTATAAAATTATACAGCATGGTCACTCGAACGGGAAAATCAGGAAACTTTGAATTAGCCGGGAATTTTTTCAGTTCCGTGTAAAACGTTAAGAAACCGTTGAATTTTTGAAAGCCAATGAGAATTATTGGTTTTTCTAGTAAGTTCAAAAGAGCTTAGTTGGAAAACTACATGCCTTGCCTACAAACTGCATCACTTTTACCATTTTGAGCGCTGTTTACTGGTGAATCTCTGCAGCACTGCGTGCGTGATGAATGCGACACTGGTTCCCAGCGATTATCGGGAGGAGAGAAAGTTGCTGCTCATTTTCTTTTCTTTTTTCTCGTGTATTGCTTTCTTACTTTTACTTCAAAAGATTTTCACCAATTGTAATAATAAACAGAAGCCACGACTGCAATTACTTCCTTGATCAAATCAAAAAATAATATGTAGAACGTGGAAGTAACCTAACTAGTGAATGGTGCCATATTTTTTTTTTTCATTAAGTGTCTTAAAAGATTATTTTTTTAAGGGTTTCTCTAAGAAACGAAAATATGTCTTTATTAAGATTTTACCATTACTATTAGTTTTTAGATGCATTTGTTCTCCAGCCAGTATTAAACTGATTTTTAGCAAATAGTAAAATAAGATGGACAAGTAGGGAGGTACTTTAACAACTAAAAATTCATGATGTCTAGATTACTGTGATCAAAAGGTTTTATATGAAGGATTTAAAGCTAGTAACATGTTTTTACAGCTCTTAACTAACAAAAATACTGGTGATTTGAATTGTGCCCTTATAGTTTGCTGTATTTTTCATACTAATGCTGTATTTCTGTAACATTTTGCTGTTATTGCTACTGTCATAGTTTCAACATCATACAAGAGCTACTTAATTGTGTTATGGAAATACACTTTTATCACAAATAATGTAGTCTTAGCAGGAATACTAACTATTTTACATAATATTAATGGTTCATATTTAATATCAAATGGTTAATTTGTTTCAGCTTTTATGTAACCAGCAACATTAGTGAAGTTACATATATTTTTTATACATTAGTAGTAACATTTTATGAAATTTTTTAGAAAAACCTTAAAACTCCTGGAAAAAGACCTGGAGGAATTTGGTTTTGCAAATTCAGTGGCCACCCTGTTATATAATTTTACAGAACCTTTACGAGGTAAAATGTTTTTTTAAATAAATGGAATATTTTCCTAATTTAAAAGTATTTGTTTCTTCTTGGCAGAGAATCGACTACATTTATTACACAGGGGACTTTGTAAATCATGCAGTTTGGGACTACAACAGGCAGCACAATTCTGACATCATCACAAAGGTAGTGGAAGTTTTCAACGAGACTTTTGGAGATATCCCAGTTTTCTTTACCTTGGGAAACAGTGAACCAGCTCAAAAGAATGGGTGAGAATTTTAATAGCACTCTCTTGGGTAAATTATAACCTCCAAATTTAATTACAACGGTGCAGAACATTGTTCCAGCCAGCTTGAAGAATTACACACCGTGCATGAGCTATTGATGGAAATATCCCTTAATTAACCGCATGCTGCCCACTCAGGGAAACATAATTTCAAAGATTTTCTAAAATTGCATGTAGTTTTTTTAAAAATTTATTTTTATAATGGGGACATCATTATAATATTTGCCATTGACCTAACAAGAAATTATGAGACAAAAGTCTATAAAACTGGTGTAAAATGTTCAGCTTACCTATTGCTTTAAAGGTTGTAAAGGCAAGGTACGTACTACTTGTGTTTTCAGCATATAATTTCATAGGTAACATCACATGGTTGGTAAGGAAGTTCACATACAAGTAATTTACAGTATAGTGTCGCAATCGCCCTCGGTCTCCGTCAAGATCTACAAGATGTCACTCAAAAATAAAAAAAATAAGATAACATCTTATTATTTCAAAATAAACATTAGGGGGGGGGGGGGTAGCAGTAGAGCTGGTACAGGGATTGTCTAATGTCTAACCTCCTTAGGACAGGGGGTGTAGGATGTTGACTGAAAGAAAAAAAAGTATTATTTATCCCACATCGTTTCAGGTTTTATTTCCGGTAAACTATGACCAACACATAAGTAAATAATTAACTAATTAAATAAATAAAGTCAATAATGTCAAAATACTCTGGTAACAAACAAAAAAAATAAATAAATAAACAATAATTTATCCTCTTCTTAGAACGAGTATTACTTCTTTTTAAAATAACATGATTATTCTTAACGCACACCTCGACCCATCCTTAAGCTAAATTAACGAAAGAAAGTTTACATTACTGGATACCACACACTGCCTGCACTCCTGGAAAGAATCAAAACGTTAAGTCATCCTAACCCAATTTTAAAATACGCCCACAGATGTTACAAGAGGTGAAGGAAAATTACGAGTTCGCCATTACTTACAAACACCTTCGAAAGGCAGCACGCAGCTACCCGCCAGGCCGGGGCTCCGACAGACCTCCAGCACCTCACCGAGAAGAACCACACCGGGCGCACCCAGGGTGGCCCCCTTTATTAAAATCACTTCACAACGTCATCACGTCGAGAACACTCCACGCGAAAACAAAAATCCCGGCCGCGATTCCACAAACACAACCGCGATTCCGCCAACCGACGCTATCCCCCCCCCCCCTCCACCGGTCATGCCAGACTCGCACTTCTGCCACCTGGTAGCGACACAAACACCAGTGCGTCAGGCGCGCGCCTGCGCGAGAAACAACAACGCAGCGAAACCAACCAGGGCAGCCAACACTCCCGGAGATTCCAGGACAGGATGACGCAACCGCCCGCGCAGCTGGCCAGGCTCTCGGGCGGCGAATCACGCCACCGTCCCAGAAAAACAGAGAGCGCTAGCAATCTACCGCGCCAGGAAAACAAGTCAATGCTCGAGTGTCGCAAACAAGTGTCAGGAACTCACGCGGGCTCACAAAGCACTACATGCGCAAAGCCAATTAAAAAAAACTCTACACGTAAAATTTTACCACGTGACATCACATCGGTACGTACTACTTGTGTTTTCAGCATATAATTTCATAGGTAACATCACATGGTTGGTAAGGAAGTTCACATACAAGTAATTTACAGTATAGTATAAGTTTCTAATGGATTTTTTTTTTTCATTGAACGGCTGTTGCAGGTATGCCCCTCTCAACGTGTCGGATGCTGTTTCCACGCGATACCTGTTTGAACTTGTGTCCGAGCTCTGGTCTCCCTACGTGACCCCCGAGGCACAACAGACGTTGTTACGTGGAGGCTTTTACACCGTCGTGCCTCGGCCGGGTTTCAGGGTCATTGTTCTCAACAGCGTCGTCTGCCTCAACAGTAACTAGTGAGTGATTACCTATATCTAGGGCCATGCGTATTTCGCGAAAAGATTCCGAGACCAGCTGAAAGTTAAAACACTTTAGCATAGTCTGTGTTTCTTTATTGGGTGAGATTCTTTCAGGTACATGCATACTTTTAACACACCAATCACAGCGATTCAGTTCGGATTCAAACGCGTCCTGAGTGGCTCTGTCAAATAAGGCAACGACGTTTCTCACAGATGGCCACCAATCACAAGGAAGAAACCGTGGGTGCGGGTATACCTTGTTGCAGTCTAATATGCGTCCAGATTTATTCGCGAAAAATGCCTGCCCCTAGCTATATCTGTCTGTAACTACGTATAGCATTGTCTGTCAGAAGCACTTCAGTTCACTTTTGAATTGTTTTATGAAATGGCGGCTCAGGGATGTTGCCAGGGGGGAAGTCTGAGGGATCCGGACCTCTCCCTTCAACTATATAATGAAGGAAAAAACTAGTGAAGATAAAATATGTCCTTGAACTACGTAATCTCATGTCATCTGATGTCATAAAAGTAGTCTGTAAAATTAGGAATGGCAGTGGCCTGCAATGCCAAATGCCTTAACGTTAAAAAAATAAAATAGACCAACAGCAATTGACATTAATAACCTAGTGTAATTACTTCAGCATTAATAGGGTTAAGAAAAGGTAAAATGTTAGTGATTGTTGTTTTCTCAGTTCTCAAACCATGCTGATCATCTGAGAGCTTATTTTTAAAATTTAAACAAAGATTCTTAAAGAATATTTTATCAGATATTTTGGCAAACTCATTTAGAAGTGAAATAAATCTATAATAAACATCAAGTTTGCTAGCTTTTTATGTACATATCTCAATCACTTTTTTCACAAATTTCATTACCAAGGTGTATACACTGATTTTTTTTTATTTACTAGGGTATACGCCACTTTTTACTAGATTATACATAACTTTTTTACCAGGATATATATAGCTTTATACTAGGGTATATGCTGCTTTTTGCTAGGGTATACACAGCTTTTTACAAACTAAACAGGACATGAACATTACAATTTTTACATGTCACAGAGTTTATGATATGCATGCAATCAAAGGGCATGTATTGTATATTGTATCAGTTTGTGATTGTGATGGAATTTGAAGGTAACAAAATTACTTCAGTCTTAATATTGTGATAGCACACAGCTCCGAAATATGCTACCATTGCACATGAATGCCGAAAGTGTGACTTAGAATTAAGTTGAAAGTCTAGTTGTCTCATTACAGAATTTAAACTTACTTGCCTTCTCGATACGACGACGACGACGACGAAGAAATCGTCTGGCAAAGTTTATTCTGGCTTACCCAAGCTGTAAATAAATTGCAACAGTCTGGAAAACTTAAGTATATATGAAGATAACTTCCTTAAGTTCATGAAACTATCACTTTTTTTTTTTTAATAATCTTGTAAATACGAAGATAATTTTTGCTTCTGAAGTTCTCCGCGGTACAGATGTACTTGTTTGTGTGCTTGTCTTGTATTTGAATGCGTCGATTAGCGAGTGTTGTGCCGCTTTGCAGCTGGCTCGCGTACGACCCCATCGACCCGTACAGCCAGCTTCAGTGGTTGGTAGGAGTGCTGCGGGAAGCGGAGCGTGCAGGGGAGAGGGTACACATCCTCTACCACGTGCCGTCCGGCTTGAGAAGTCGGTACGGCTGGTGTCTGAAGGTTTGGGGCAGGGAGTTCCACAAGATAGTCGACAGGTAATCTTATTTCAATTCCGTCGTCAAAGATTTAAACCATAACTAACAAACTTTTTGCACAAAAATAAATATTTCATATTATGTATATATTTCTTGGACCAAACATGTGTTGGTTATAATAACAGCTATGTTTAGCATTTACATTTTCATACAGCAGTTGCCTTTAAAAGATTTTTTTATATATATAATTTTTTATCTTACTTTTTGGCAAGTTTTTGAGTTTTGATATTAAAATGATTTGTTGTTTCTAGTACATCTTTGATGTCTTAAGCAAGTGATATAAAAAATTAGATCAATCAAAATATATTTGATTTTAAAAAAAATTTGTTATTTGAAATTATAATTTTTGTACACTTTTATAGGTAAAATATTCAGGAGTAATGTAACATTTTTACTTTGGCACAGATCAGGTTAAACTATTATGAAGAAAGGGTGAAGCAGAAAAACTGGTTTGAGCTTAAATTAACATTTTCGGGAGGCATTCATTCACCACCGGCCTAAATAGCATAGTCAAGAGCCCGGTGACCTGTAAGCTTGACAAAGAGCAAGGCAAAACTGTTACGTTGGGAAAATAAAAATGTTGCCAACATGCCAAGGTGTTACAGTCATCATCCTCAACTGCTTCCAGCCTGCGGCCATGGTAGCAAAGTAAAATGCCTCCATATTCCTCAGTTCCTTCATCATTCCTCCTCTTTCACTTTGTTCCATTCTTCTTTTTTCTCCTTTGACTATCTGCTCTTACCACCTCCTCTTTCCTTGGGACCTTCTTACTGTGTACAAATCCAGCATTTTCCTTGGCGGCCTCTCTGTTCCATCTCATTCTTGCTTTTTCCAGGATCTCATTCAAGTCCTGTACTCCTGCTTGCACCGTCTCATTCCTGATCCTGTCTCTTCTCATAACTGCCAACATACTCCTCATAAATTTCATACCTATTGATCCTATCTTCCCAGCATCTGTCTTGTCCGCAGTTCAAGTCCCTGCTCTGTAAGTGACCGTGTGCCCAAGTATTGTAATGCACTTGTTTGCATTTTAATGACACCTTCCTCTTCCGTACCCCTCCCTGTAAGAGTACCAATATGCAAATGTTTACCTAAATTGTTTGGAAGATTTAAAATAAGGTTACATAAAAAACCAGTTAGATAAATTTCAGTCTTAGAAAAAAGTATAAAAGATTGGGGTTGAACTCATGCACGTTTCATTTGTAAAAATGATTGGTGAACCTTCGTACTGGGGTCTTCATGTCAGTGTTCAATAGCAGCAATTTGTGCTTTATAATGAACTCTGAAGGGTAAAAAAATTTTCCATATAAAAGAAAAACTTTGAGAGCGTTGAACACATCTTAGATTTAATTTTTATACATATTTTTACTATGAGAGATGTGTGGTGTGGTTTAGATTTATTTTATTTTTTTATTTATTTTTTTTTGCTTCCAGGTTCGAGAACATTGTGACGGCACACTTTGCTGGACATACGCACTACGAAGAGTTCCATGTGTTCTACTCAACAGACAACTCCTCCAGGGCGAACGGAGTGTCGTTTGTTTCTGGTTCGGCATCTCCATTCATCGACGTCAACCCCAGCTACAAGGTGTACACTGTCGACCCAGCTTCGTGGGTGAGAATATTGAGGCTTTAAGAGTGACGCAGGCTCCTACAGCTCCTCGTGTGAAGACATTATGTGATAAAATAAAATACCTTGGAAGTGTTAGGTGCCCAGCTAATAAAAGGAAACCTCTTAAAATAGTTTTAACAGGCCAGAGGGGGAGGTGATATCCAGGTTCAAACTTCTGGTTAACAATATCGTGGATCGATGAATTATTGGCTTGGTCACCAACTGATATGTGACTTGGGGCACATTTATTCAAGAAGCCGTAATTTAAGTAAATAAATAACTACACACGTGTATTTCCATTTTGTCATGTGTTTTATTAAGGGTGATTCACTTAAGTGGTGGACAGAAATAACAATATTCCAATAACAATTATAACATTACCTTCGGGATAGTGAAATAAGGTTAATCATTAAAAAAAACATGAATTTTTCTCTATTTGGGGCGGCCGGCTGTGTAATGATTCCCTCTTTAGGTTATTTAGTCTAAAATTAGACACATTTTTTAAATTTTATAACTAAAGATTTTCAAATTTATAATAGTGTCCTAGTTCATGTTTTTTTTTTCTTTTCTTATTTTCACACACATACCGATGATTGCAATAGGTCAAGAATAATGACTGGTCTTACAATTCAATTTATAGTTCATAGAGCCTAATCTCGTTTGCCAGTTTACGATGGGATGAGACTGGATGCATGATGACCTTGTGCTTGGAGGAGACACCTCGCTAGTAGCAACAGCGAGCACCGCTCTTGTCATCCCACCTCACTAACACTATACATCCCTGACTAGGTGAGCCCATGAAGCCTGGATTTTAAAAAAAAATGTAATCTTATTGACGTGACAACGTCTAATAAATCGATGTACGCCGGCTGCACGCACGAAAAAGAGACCCGTAACGCACATTGTCCCGTCACGCTCATTGCACGCTTGCGCCGCATCTATCTCTCTTCCACTCGATTGGAACAACCATCAATTTGACTTTTTCGAGGCACATTAAACTTGAAACACTACCATTCGTTTCCTACTTTTCCTATCATCATCCTATCCTTAACAGAATAACACAGATTGGAACAAGTTAAATAGCAAACACGTATAAAAGTTATAGTTAAAATAATCTCTTCCTTAAAGTAATAAACATATATTTGAATTAATGAGTGCAAACAAAAGTAAATTTATCAATTAAATTGTATATTTCATTTCACTCCTTCTTTGTATCCATACAAAATAGTGATAATTCAATAAAAATGATTCAATTTTATTCATGAAAGTATGCAATCATTTCATAAATGTTTTGTTGTTATGACGTCACGTTGAACTATCGTCCGTAAACCGACTTCTCAGACAACCAATTTTTTTTTTGTTTTGTTTGTTTGTTCTACGACTTGACGGCTGGTGATCTGTCGCAGCACGTCGCAGACGCGGTGGCGTGGTCGTTCAACCTGACGGAGGCGAACCTGCGACCCGAGCGGGAGCCCGCGTGGCGGGAGCTGTACTCCATGCGTGAGGAGTACGGCCTGCGGGACTTGCTGCCGGCCCGGCTGGACTCCCTGGTGCACCGCATGGCCGCGAACCACGACCTTCTGCAGCGGTACGCCAGGTGAGGGGCCTCCGGAGCACCGGCTCGGCGGCAGTGGCGTGGCCAGGGTTTGTGTATGGCCCCCTCCCGTCCAGGGGTCCGCCCCCGGGGAAAAATTTGGATTTTAAGGTGTAAAATGGTGCTATTTTAGCAGTTTTCACTCCTTAACCCTTTCAGTCTATTTGTCCACTGAAGTGGACTATTTAAATCGCATTGATACGTGGAGTACCTTAAATGTGTGGGTTAATACATTCTGGTAGATATCTTAATTCATGGCTATGAATTAAATTTTATTTCGATTTAATTATTTTGGAATTATAGTCATACATTAACATTACAATTATAGTGTAAGAATATTGTTACTACACAAAAAAAGTTTGGTTACAATAAAAAAAATCATAATTATTTATGTCTTAGGAATTGACAAAGTGTGGCTGAAAGGGTTAAATTTAAATATTGTAATGGTAAAAATTTTATTAATTTTAATATGAAATTTGTTTGAGTGGTGAATAAGAAATTAATTAAAGATTAGGTTCTGGGGGGGGGGGGGGGGGTTGAACCCCTAACCCCCCCCCCCCCTCCCCTGGCTACGCCCCTGCTTGGTAGAATAGAGTTCAGTGCTTCATAGTGAAAAGTGCATGGGTTTCTGCATCTATTCTGGATTACTTTTACTTAAAAAACTATTTGTCTGCAATTGAAAATTTTAATAGGTATTTGAGTTGAAAATGTTAGCATCCATATGTATATTTGCAAATGTTCATTAGAACAGTAGGTGCATGTATAACACATACATTAACATAGACAAGACACAAAACACAAATCAATAAATCATATATATGAAATACGCATTATAAAAAGTACTTAAAATATAAAATATTTATCTGATTTATTATTGTTAGAAATAAATCTATAAATAAGATCATTATCATTGAATAGAATACAAAACATAAATTTTAGTCGACTATTAAACTGAGGAACCCTGATTCCAGTGTTATCAAGTAAATATTTACTATTAGTTTTAAACTGTAGCAGTTACTATATACAAAAAATAAATATGCTGTACTATCAAAAAAGGATGTCTAATTTAGGAAGCTTATTACATATGTCTAAACTTAAGATATTGAAAAAATTTGATTTTGTATGGATTTAATTTTTTCACTATCAGAACTGTTAATATTAATTATTTCAAATTACTGAAGAATATTCTAATTTAGATCTGACTAAAGCTAAGTAAAGTATAAGAATATATTAAATATTTGAAGCATAGGACTTCATGTAATTGATTAATGCTTGGGTTGTGCGGGAGAGAGAGTTGACATGAAGATGAAAAAACAAATTGGAGTTTAAGATGATACCAAGATCTTTTTATGCTAGAGGGTACTGAAATATGAGTATTAACGATTTATAAATATTCCTAATTGGTTGCAATTTCGTAGTGAAGGAAATTATTAAGAGAAACAAGATTATGTTTACACCATTTTTCAATTTCAGTAATGTTGCTTTGAAGCGAATAACTATCATTTAAGGAATTAATTTCTGTAGATTTTAGGTCATTAGCCAACAATAGACAAGTAGAATGATTAAGAACCTGAATTGAGTAGTAGGGGAGATAGCATACCTCCTTTATGAACACCAGAACTACCAGAATATAAAGAATTATGGTGGTTTACGGTTACAAAGAAACATCTGTCTTTTAAGATACTAGCTAGTAAACCAATTTATATGGTCAAAGCAAATGTTTGATAATTTAACAAGTAGGATAGAATGATTGACAGTGTCAAAGGCTTTCGCCAGATCAAAATAACAGGCCTGCCTCCTGTTGATAACTTTATTGTAAACTGGATTAAGAAAAGTGAGTAAATTTGTGGTAGCAGTCATACCATTTCTTATTGGTACACAACCTCTTTCAAAGTTTACAGCAGTAACAAAACTTAAGTTTTTAACTTATTACTATTACATTTTGAAGGGGGGGGGGAAAGAGATATAAGGTGTTATAAAAAAATTGGTTGTCTGTAAAGTTGGTTTACGGACAATAGTTTAACGTGACGTCATAACAAAACATTGATGAAATGATTGCATACTTTTATGAATAAAATTGAATTGTTTTTATTTTAATAATGAAAGAATAAATACTTGAAATTATACTAGTAATCAGATTTTTAAAATGCAAGAATAATTAACCTTTATTGCCGAAATTGTTGTTGTAATAAGCAATGAAAACTACTTTTCACTTCACTTTATAAACAGTCGACGAAACAGTTCACGTGTAGATGACTTGTAATTAATTTTAAAAACTGGCGTTTAGCTATAAAGTTTAAATATAATTATGAACAAGTTTTCATATAAATAAACTGTAATCAAATATCTATCCGCAATTATATGAATCACCATAATTTTTTAGTCAATTGTAACATAACCTATTATTACTGCTCTCACCGACAGCGTAACGGAACAATGTGCGTAACGGGACACTTTCGTGCGTGCAGCCGGCGTTCATCGATTTATTAGACGTTGTCACGTCAAAAACTATGTATAGCTAATGTCAAAATCACAGTATGTCCCCACAGCTACTGTACGGGTTGGCAACCCTGGACCTGACGTGATCCACAATGTGACTGTAGCCAGCACACGCAGCATGACATTGAGACGTGTGTCCACAGGAACTACGTGAAGCAGGGAGATCCGCAGTTGGTGGAGGGTTGCGACGACTTGTGTCTCAAGGCGAAGCTGTGCGAGATCGTGACGGTGGAGTCCGGGAACCTGGACAAGTGCGACGAACTGGGGCGGGAGTTCGACGCTGCCAATATGACCCACCGTGCATCAGTGTGACCAGGACGGTTGTGGCAAATTAAAACAGTTGAATAGTCACCTGGAAATATATTGTGCCTTGTAATACAGATGATTGGGGATGTGTAAAAGGTTTGGAAGTTATTTAAATACACATTACTTGAAAACACAACATAGATAGTCATTGTGTGGACATTGCAAAAATTTGCCAACAGTAGGAAATTGATAATAAGAACTGTGTGTTGGTGTTGTAATCTAAACATTTAATGCAAAATTATTGTTTTACAGGCAGAAAACTTATAGTTTTAGTATAATAGGTTATATTTTGTGTCTATGGACCATGAAATGAAAAACTATATTAAAAATTTTCTGGAAGTTTCACCCTTACAACAGCTACAATAGGTAGTATTTCTTCAAAATGTACCTAAAATCAATTGGAAATAACATTACTCTCATAATAAACCTTGTTTTCACCCTTCAAAGTTAGCGCTTCTGAATTATTTTCATTCCTGCAGTGTTTTCCATAAATTTTTCATAACTTTTTGAATGGATTTTGTACTAAGAGGGCAGATGTAGAGTAGTTGAGAGTTAAAAAAAAAATTTGTAAGGAAAGTGCTGTATGTATTGAGTTATAAATATCTCAAATAAGTGATTATATGTGTTTTATCATTATAATATACCAAGGTAGGTACATGCTGTACATGTTTTAATCCAACCAGAATATCTAAAGACCCTTAAATTTTTTGTATCAGTAAGAAGCAACAGAACCAATTATTAATTTTTTTACTTCAACACCATCTTTGAACACATGATCTTATTGTTTGTACGAAAAGGGCTAAAGCATTTTCAGCCGTGCGGTTGACCGCGTCATGTTTGCGTCTGCGAAACGGGAGCGGTCGAGGCCTTGTCGAACTCGGCCTCCACCAATCGGCAGTGAGTCGAGTTGCTGCTGTCCGTCGTCGCAATGTCGCACAACTTCTTCCTGAGGCAGGCTTCGTCGCAGCCCGCGGCCAGCGAGGGATCCCCGTCCTTGTAGTAGAAGCTGGAAGGAAACGAGCGTTGCACACATTTGCAGACCACGAGTTTTAACGTGCTGCATCGACCCAGCTATGGGCTGACCCTAAACTGGGCGGTGAAAGTTCATACTGGATTTTTGAAAACTACTATGGCCAAGTTCAAAATTGTTAGTTTTTCAGAATAGTATGTTATAATTTGGTTAGAGTCTGAATTTATTTTGCATTTATTAATATGTGACAGTGCATCTTGTTTTAAAAATACATATCCAAATATAGTCTGTAACAAAGCCAGTGGTAAAAATTTCATTATACTTTTTGTAATATTTATTCCTGAAACTCACCAAATGTAATGTTACAATATTGGCAATAGTACACAATATTTTACTAGAGCACACTCATAAAAATTGGTATAAAGAAACTATCCTAGTTAATTTGTTTCAAAAGAAGATAAAATACCAATGAGATAGGTATAGATATGTATGATTCACTTCTGATGAAAAAAATAAAAAAGGCAGTTCATAAAAAAAATAGTCAAAATAACAAAATAAAAAATAAAACACTAACTTTCAATCACATTTGTCATAGTTTTTCATATAGTTTGGCAGTATATCAATTGAGTGTTTTTTTAAATTCACTTTGAATGAAATTTCCTATTTATCCTCAAATACATTCTTTTAGTCTATAAAGTTTGAAATTCACATTATTATATGGAAACAAATAATACCAAATCCTCAGTTGAAAAAAAAAAAATTAATGAAACAGAACACATTCTGCAGCAGCATGGTCTAATAGAGAATTTCACAATTTAGGTAACAGGCAATGAATTGTGATTGGAAGAATCCTTCATGTGTTAGAGGGAAAAGATGACTCGTAGGAAGCTTACTGACCCATGTATTAGTTATTAATTGCAGCAAATTTTGGTTGATAAGGAAAATAAGCAAAGTTAAGCAAGGTAAGAAAGTACATACATATTTCAAATTTAAGTTCACACACCTGTTGTACTTTTGCAGTAAACTGTGATTCTTTGCCATGCGATTAACCACAGTTTCCACTTCTGAAGGAATTAGACTCTTGACTCCATACGCTTCTCTGAACGAGTATTGTCGATACCATTCTGGAGTGCTGTTGCGATGCAGGTTGGCATCTGTGAGGTTGAACACCCAACTTTCAGCATCGAGGATGTACTGTTAAAAAAAAAATTGAAGACTTTATATTTTTACTTAAATGACAAAATGTAGAGTATGTAAGGAAGATAGGCTTTTAATTTAATATTTAAAATGCTGTCTTAGGCACCCACTATTTTAGAATTGCCGTATAAATGATATCAGTCATTTCAAGAATGCAGAATCATTACAATTTTTATAAACAGCTCTCAAGCAAAGTATTATGAGTTGGTTACTATAAATGTACCCAGTTAGTAAATGTAGTTACTGTCCATGTTTGACATTTGTGTGGATACACTCAGCTTTGAGCACATGCAAAAAAAATGGAAATTTGAAATATGTCTTGACATCAACATTAAGGAGATTCTAGTTTCTTTATTAGTGTATTATTTATTGGTATTATTTTCTACATGCTAGGATAATTATAACATTTGTGTAAATGATGAATTGCTATTCAAGGGCAGCTTATCTTCCTAACTTTGATACTTATCTTCCTAACTTTGATAGTAAAGTTTTACTCATTTCAGTTGTCTTGTCATATCAAAGTTTGCTAGTACAGTTGCTAATCAAGACAATATTACAGCAAGGTACGCTACAAACTGCACTGTCATCACATCTGCTAAGTCTGGGTATCAAAACATGGGTCCACAAAGATCCCGTGCAACAAATTGCTGCATATTATCTCCACTGATGATACATAACATTTAGGTTATAATTGCAATAAAAATACAAGGAATTTGAGATTTTTCAGTTAAATTTAGCGGGGTAGCACTTGGAGGCTCAAAATAGTGTGTGTGTTTGAATAAATGGTGTTATGTAAACTATCTAGAAAAATGCTGTGGTCTTCTTCTTCACTTTACTTATTCATGCAATTTTTTTTATTATTATTATTATTAATTGAACATAGCCACTGTCCTTTTTTGCTCTTTCTGGTTCTTCTTCACATTTGTCAGTAGATAATTATTACTTCTATGTTCTTGATGAAAATTTACTACGCTGATTATAATCAACTATAAACTACATACACAGGTTCCGTGTAGGCTGACAAATTAGTGTCTCGAACCAGTTGCAGTTACTGTACATTTCCCTTATTTTCTACATTTCCAGAAATTGGGTGTCATGCACATGTGGCTTGTAAAACTAAACACTCAAAACACTCGTGTGTTTGCGAGCCGGTATACTCAACCAAACTTGTGGACGGGAACTGTATTGTAAAGGGGAGAAATGCCAGAGAGATTCGGTGGTTGTACCGACTTCCGGATGCGTAGTTTCACAGACTGTCAGGGACAAGCATAATTATTACGTCAGTGGTGTTGTGCAAAGCGGTCTCTCACCCAGGATCTAGGGTCCACGGTGTACACCTTGTAGTTGGAGTTGACGTCAGAGTATGTGGTCACGGAGCCTCCGTTCAGGGCCACGCCGTTCACTCTGGACGCGTTCTCGGCCGAGTAGAACACGTGGAACTCATCGCTGTGCGTGTGGCCGTTGAAGTGGGCGGTGATGGTGCTCTCGAACCTGCGGGTAGAAACACGTCAACATTCGTGTTTCAATATTTGCTACACCTACAAATCTAAATATGGGTCTTTACTAGTGTTAGCTATTAAGTTTAATACCAGATAACTAATTATTTACATATTATATTCACTTATTTAAAAAAGGTCATAAAATCAATATTTTTGGGCAATTGTCTGGAAAACTTTGACCGGCGAGGAGGCCGTGATTAAAAACCAGTTCTTTAACCTTAAAGTTAATTTTTCTGGTTTTCCACGGCTGGGTATTGAATGCTACTTTCCTTTAAGTTAACGAAAAAAGACATCAGTTATTGGAAATCACCATTGAAGTACACAGCGCTTGAAATTTATTAAAAATATTAAATTTACTCCACATTTACTAGAACCCTTTTTGGTGCTACTTTCGTCAGTAGAGTGATTTACATGGTCTCTTTTGAAACACCGAGCCAAAGCCCGAAAACAAATTATGTTTCATGACTGTAGTTCACCTTGGGGAAGGGGGGGAGGCCTTTCAGAAAACAATGAGGTGATATACGGTGATTAGGTCCCCTGGGAGGGTGAAAAAAGATGGGGAGTGGATGCCTTCTTCAGAAGCCACAGCGAAAAGAAGTAGAGAAAGAACCCTTTGACAAACTCAATTTGCACCTTCTTCATTCTGCATCTCTCATCTGTCACGTCAGTGCAGGTTCAGGATTCCCAGACTATAGTTGCATAAGTGATGCAGATTACAAGCAAAGCTGGTAGTTTTCAGAAGGCAGAAATCAACAGAAGTCTAGAGTGGCATAAGTGACAAATTTAAGAGGCAGAGCCTGGTAGTTTTTCAACTAAGCTAAGTATACAAGTTTGCGATTTTAACGCGACCCCCACTTTTAGTTTCCACAGTTTTGGTAAAAATCATTGGATTATATTCAGGTAAATATGGTTTATAAAGTTTGGCTTTATGTGACACAGTTATGCACAGTGGCATAAGAGGATAGGACCTCCAGAATAATACTACCCCAAGGTATTCGTAAATTCACGACATGTTCAAGTAGGAATTGAACCCAAGGCCATCAACACGAACAGGGCATGATCCAGTAACAGTGTTCATCTTTAGTACCCCAGAGGAAACAAACTATTTAATTTTCTGCAGTGGATTTTTGGTATTAAGTTCTCAAGATTCTCTGCAAATAATGCATTGGGATAAAAAAAAACTTGTATCAATTGGCGTCTTCAGCTTACATACTAACCTGTCCACTATCTTGTTGAACTCTCTGCTCCAAGTGCTGAAACATTCCGAGTAGCCACTTGGGATGTGGTACAAGAGATGCACCTTCTCGTTGTTCTTCTCAGCCTGCAGCAGTGTTTCAGCCAACCACGCGAGCTGGTTGTAAGGGTCTTCGGATTCGTACGCCAGCCAGCTGAAAACAAACCAGGCCCAGCGAATCACAAAGTCTTATATCGTGCTGCGTCATCCATGTAGTGGGAGTTATGACTTTTGGGTGGAATAAATTTAGGGGCTGTTTGCGCAGTGCTGTGATTGTTGTAACGAGCTGAGATGGACGGCCAGGACTCAAGCTGATAAAAGAGCCGGGAAGTGGGGTTGAGATATAGAGACCCCAGCTTCCATATTGTTTTACAGAGTAACGTAAAACAATTGAACAGCGGTGTATATGCATATCGTCCTGAACCTGTGCTTGTGTGTGGTCACTAACATCCTCAGCAAGTATAAGCAGCACCTTCACAGAAGCCAAGGCAGCTGTCATCCTGTGAAAAAGTTTTTGGATCTCTATAGATAGATGTATTTTGCGCACGAAAAGTCTCTTCTTGTTGGTAAGTCTTAGCGAGGTAAATCATAAATAAAATAATGTAGTTTCTGTTTGAAAGTTAGAGTGTGTGTGTTGAGATTACAGATGTTAAACAAATACGTACACTGATGCCGATTATTTTTGGTACAGTTAAAGACTTCCAAATTGACTTACATGCCGTGCAATTATATGGATGATTAAAACTCAGCATTGATAAACTCTGAAGACATCTGTAGCAATGAATAGCAAAGCATTTTTGTGTAACCAATGCTAAGTGACTTAGTGACTTAGCCTAGCAACTTTTCTAAGAAAAAAAATGGGTGCGTGTACATATGTACGCGCGTGAGAAGTTATACTTCTTTGGCATCATCAAAAAATATTTTTTATTTGCATGTAAATAATTAATTACAATAAAATAAAAGGGCTGGAAATAGATAGTCAACATAGTCAATAAAGTTCAGTTTAAATTTGAAAAATTAAATAAATAAAATTTAGAGAATAATAAATATATGTCATAATTTGTACTTAATATTATAATATTCTTAATTTAAAATATTTATTATTGATTATTTAATATTTTAAAAGAAAATAAGTAATTATAATTTAATTTTATTCATTTTTTAAATATTTATTTCTTTCTTAATTTAATATTCACTTTTCATTTTTATCAAAAAAAATTCATTAAATTGGTTCATTTATTTTTATAAATTTTATTATTTATTCAATTTAATAATAAATGTTAATAATTAATATTTTAATTTGATGTTCGATTTTAATTTTTATCACAAATTTTTTATTAAATGTTTTAAATTTATTTCTTTATTTTGTAAATATTAAATAACCAAAAATAAATATTTAACATTAGAATTTAATAATATTTAGTATTAATTATATTAAATAATAATATAATTTATATCAATAAATAATACATACGGATAGTTAATCTCAATTATATTGGAGTACTGAAAAAGTATAAAGGCGCAATTTTTTTCACTAATATTTACGAATAGTAAATAATATTAATCAAAATATTCAATTTAAATCGCTACTGAATATAATTTATTAGCACATACATATATAATTTGCACTTGTATGAAACTTCAACACGTGTTGTGAATGTAGAAACTAGAAACATGTGGATAAATATTATAAATATGAAAACAGTGATCAGAGGCGACGAGCGTGCCAACATGTGCGACTAATAGAGTTTCTATTTCTATTTTGTTGGTAGCTTTTTTTCGAGACCTAATGAGCGGTTTAGCGGGCAGCTTCAACTTGTTAATTTTGTGTTACAGTGATGCGCGCGCATCTTATAATTTCACTCTCATCATTTTTTCATAATGCGCCTAAAGAAGTATAACTTTAAAAAATTTTAAAGAATATTATTGTATTTTTACTATCTTTTTAGCACTGCTATGAATGCAGTGAATTTTTTCCAGTGAAAAAGAACTTTGTAAAGGAAATTTCACAGAATGAAATATTTGCTTCAGAACACATTCAATTAAAATTTCATTTTCTCTCTTGAATGGCTCCTGATGTCACTAAAATGTTATAACCACAGCTAGCAAGGGATTTGGACACTCCAATTCTTTCAAAGTTTTTTTTTTTTTTTTTCATTTTGGACAGGTTCTGAAATTTATTTTAATGTGATCTTTCAGAGTTCTTTTTTTATTCACTTGAGTGCTTTCACACTTTAACAGTGCCCCAAAAAAATCATCTGAAATGTCTTCTGAACAAATAATTATATAAAACTATTTTACAAGACATTTTTTTTGTTGTTTTTGAACCAATAAGAACTGAGATTATTCATTCATTGTTATTTGCCTCTTGCAAATGCACCCAAATATGGGGTAAGGAGTTGTTTTGGTACACTTCATGTAACAGCATTGCGTTCGCTTTGAAAGTGATCTGTCGAAAGGTTGTGTAGTGGTTTAAGTTTGACTTTCTATAATTTTGGTACTCACAGATTGCTGGTGTAGCACACGTTGTTGTTGAGGACGATGACTCTGAAGCCATCTCGCAGCTTCAGCGTGTAGTAGCCTCCCTGGAGCAGCGTCTGCTTGGCCGCGGATGTGATGTGGGGCGACCACAGCTCCGACACCAGCTCGAACAGCCACCGGAGGGACGCGCCCTTCTCGGTCACTTCCACGGGAGCGTAGCTGCAATGTCACAGTCACTGCAGTGCGGCTGCCATCGGCAACGCTGGAGCAAGGGGGAACGGAATAAGTAGTAAATGTTTGCGGGAGCCCTGGTGAAACTTCATACTGTGCCTTACTCAAACGGCGATGCGCGAAGGAATGTGTTGCGAACAAATCTCCGACAACACCTGATTTTTCCTGGCCAATGTATGTCAAAACTCAAGCACTTGCCAATAAATCTGGGGGGGGGGGGGGGGGGAGGTGAGGGAAGGAGAAATTATGTGGTCACTGAAACTCACAGCTTAATGATAACCTACTGGTCAAGTTTATTGTGATCTTCAAAAAAAAAAATTTCAATTTCCATTAGAAAATCCTTAAGAGTGCGGGTAGAGGGGTGAACATATATATCCATTACCTCCCCTCAAACTAACCTTTTCAGTACAATAACAGTTGTAATGGGAGATTAACTATTACTGTAAGTTAACTGTAATGATCTAATACAAAATGTTAAATAATATAAAAAAATATGTATATTTAGCCGTGCCGTATTAGCGATTTTGCCAGGTTATGGAACATCAATATAGTATGTATTTTTAACCGGAATACCACAGAAAAATAAATTTATGTAGTATAATGGTATTCAAAACATTTGTAATGAGATTCTGTAATGAAAGAAAAAATAGAGATCAGCACAAAAAGAGGAAACACTGTAGTGAAATGAAAACCAACAGTCATTATGATAATTTTTTTTTTTTTATAATTTAAAATTTTAGGTTAGCCTTCAGCGGTTACACCAGTAGCCATAGGGTAATGCGTCGTAATGCAAATCGTAATCATATCATATCAAATCAAGCAAACCTCAGTAAGCAAATTGGTAAACGTATCGTAGTGCAATCATCATCGGCAATCAATTACCAACATGTAAATTGGGACACCCATGCCTTACCCGGGACTCGAATCCAGAACCCCTCGCACCGTAAGCCGGTGTGCATCCGACTACGCTACGGAGGTCGGCACAGTCATGATAAACTCGGAGTGAACAAAAAAATGTCAGCAGCACAGTAATTCGAACTAGACCAAAGTGAACAGCCAGAATACACCCAAAAAAATTGGTTGTCTCTAAAGTCGGTTTACGGACGATAGTTTAACGTGACGTCATAACAAAACATTGATGTAATGATTGCATACTTTTATGAATAAAATGGAATCATTTTTATTGAATTACCACTATTTTGTATGGATACAAAGGAGTGAAATGAAATCTACAATTTAATTGACGAATTTACTTTTATTTGCACTCATTAATTCAAATATGTTTATTACTTTAACGAACAGATTATTTTAACTATAACTTTTATGCATGTTTGCTATTTAACTTCTTCCAATCTGTGTTATTCTGTTAAGGATAGGACGATGATAGGAAAAGTAGGAAACAAATAGGAGTGTTTCAAGTTTAATGTGCCTCGAAAAAGTCAAATCGATGGTTGTTCCAATCGAGTGGAAGAGAGATAGATGCGGCGCAAGCGTACAATGAGTGTAACGGGACAAAGAATAACGGGACAATGAGTCATCCTTTTTCGTGCGTGCACCCGGCGTTCATCGATTTATTAGACGTCACTTCAATAAATCTGAAAGTGATTGGCTCGATTGGTGTCGGATTACGGACTATGGCGAACCATAGGATGCTGGGCTAAAGTAGTGACAGTAGTTACTTACCAGTTTGCCGGCACTGCCTCGTGGTTACCGAGAGTGAAAATTATTGGAGTGGCCCCGAATGTTTTCATCAGTAATTCAACCACTTTGGTGATGACTTTCGTGTTGAACTCTTGACTGACCAGCCAGGAGCTATGATCTACCAAATCACCAGTCATGTAAATGTAGTCTATTTTCTGCGAACCAGAAACATACAGAGTCAGTTTCCAAAAATAAAAAAGGCATCTGTTGCAAATATTTTAAAGGGCACCTTCTGCTATTCTGCTATACTAAAGCTTAAGGGAAATAATTTATTAATTTTTAATAATTTTATTAATTTAAAATGAATTTTCAGTAAGCTTTTATTTTTTTATGCTTGTAGTAATTGATTTATAGTTATCCTTAAGTTTTTTTTATTTAATGTGAATACTATATTTAACCTATGCATCACTGAATGACAAAAAAATAATGTAGTGTGCACTGATTATGTTAAGAGTACCATTGGTAACACACACAGTAAAAAAAAAATACAAACCTTATTGATGTAAGTATATAAATGCATATTCAAGTATAAACTGTGGAAGTTAGAGCATTAAGTAACAAATTTCAGTGGAATCACTATCATATTTTATTTTAGAATAATTCTCACTTTTAAAATAAATTTTAAATTACCTACATGATATTTTATTCCATATAATAATAATTCAATATAAATTACTTTCAACATTACGTAGCATTATAGTTGTGATATGTTGAAGTGAGATTTTACTGTACATTCTGGAACAGGCTGAAAACTAAATTTTTGTAACTGCTTTGACGTCGTCCGGGCCTGCGGCCTTTTGAGCCCGATATGCCACCGTCCACCTTTATTTCTATTCAAACCTCCCGCTTGTGCGTGCGTGTGTTGGTAGCCCGGCAAGAGGGCACTTAGCTGCAGTGCGCCGCACCCCTATATGTAGTAATAATTATTGTAATCCTTTTCTTTTCGCCCCAAAATAGTGTCACGACGGCTATGTATGTGAGTGTCTTTTGTTTAATTTAATTATGATGTTTTGTAATAAAATACGTGCAAGTCGGACAAGGACGCTCCCTAGCGGGCGACGGAGGAACTAGCATGCAACTTGATTTAAACCATTTTCTATCATATAAGTAATTATTACAGACGGTCTGGGCATGGATGTGATGTACTAATTTTTGTAAAGAGTTTATGTTATTTTCAATAATAACCCGGGGCACGCAATAGCTAAGTTGTTAACGGTAATTGTGTTCGGCGCGAAGGGCGCCATGTTGCCTTCCGCAAGCCCTTGTCTCAGCCCAGTCTCCTTCTTCAGCCGGCCGAGAGCGGACGTCTCTGCAGACACCCCGGGGACATCACCTTTGTTTCACTGAGAAGTAGTTATTTTAAGTAATTCATCCAAATCATTTTCTTCATATCCTCGGGGCCTCTCTCGGTCGGAGAGACTGCTTGATTAATAATTATTTACTCTCCGGAGTTTTCGGTCATCTGTGTGTTAAGTAACCTGTGTGTTAAGTAACGGCTTGAGGCGACCATGTGCGTGGTTCGCCTCCTCACCTAATTCGATTTGTGCCTCGGGCGTTTTATAACCGTATCAAGGAAGGACTGTGTAAGGGCGTGTAACGTGAGTAAATAAAAACCAACTTAATTGAGTCACGTGTCTTGATGTTCGGGAGGGCCACGTGGGTCCTTAACCTGGTCAGCGGCGTGTGGGACGCCCTGAGAGCCCACTGCGGTAATTAGAAGCGTGCCCGACGCTGAGAGCGAGCTTAGTTAGGGACAGGTGTTACGTTGAGTATCAGGAGGGCTAATATCTCGCAGCACACGGGCCACGTAACGCCCTGAGATAGAGTTTCAAGTCGGGTCCACATGCCCACTCACGTGGTGGCGCCCATTGTTTTCTACCAGTATTTAAACCATAACACCGGTACGCCCTCAGCTTGTTGGTAAAATTATGGTAGCTATTATTTAGTATAGTTAGGGACACCTGTATTTAGCGAATACATTTCGTGTCAAGTTATTTCACAAAATACTATAGCTTTTCTCTTGTGGTTATTGGCTGAGGTCGGTGAGAGGTGTCGTCCCGCTCTTGACGGGGGCCAATGAGAATGTGGTCACCGTACTGCTGCACCCTCACAATTCGCCATGACTCTTAGAAAAAGCTACAGTGTTTTGTGAAATACCTTGAGGTGAAATGGGAAATGAAATCGCGAAATACAGGTATCCCTAAGTATGGTCGGTGATAGTCTGGAAAGCCTGAAGCAAGAGCAACAGCTGAGCGACCCACCGGGTGGCGCTGCGAGACGGCCCGGAGGGCGTCCTCCAGCGTGTCCAGGGGCACGTCGCAGCCACGGTAGTCCCCCCACCGCCCCGCGCTCAGCGACTGGTTCGCCCCTCGCCCCTGCGACGCCAGGCAGCACACGGGCTCCCCGCACACCGCGTTGCCGCCCTCCAGGTACTGCGGCTCGTAGTGGACGTCCGATAGTTGCACGACGGTCAGCGTCTGGAAGCACAGGGGGAAGTGTCAGGGGCGAGGGATGAACAGTCCCGATCCCCTCCCAACGGACTGTTGAAGACAAATACGTATAAGCTCTTCTCATAATGCTCCAACAAAATAACAAGGAATGAAGGAATGGGGAAGAAATCGGCCATGGCTTCTTGTAAGGCAGCATTCAGGTCTTTGTCTGGAGTGATTTTGGAAATCATGGTTCTCTAGAATATTGATCCAGTGAGACCACTACAGAAATTATATCAGAAATTCACCTTTTGTCAGTACAAAATAGTTAAAATTATTGCCGTGAATCACGCATAACAGGTATAGTGCCAACTGCACTTCACTGCATTTCAACTGCTTACGGTTTCTGATGGAATTGGTTAGTGAATTGTAGTCAGACAGAATTTAGTTCGTTTGCTGTGACATCGTCCGGATGGAGTAAGATGCCAGAGAGAGAGGTTGGCTGCAGTGGTCCGCCACTCACCTCCGTCTCCTGCACCCGGGGAGTCCCGGGGGGCGGCTTGGGGCCCAGGTCGACGCCCACCGTCCACTCGTCTCGCAGCACGCAGTCTCCCTGGCTCACCAGCAGGCCACACAGCCTCTGGGCCATCGTCCCGTACCACTCGTGGTGCGCCACTCACCTCCGCCTCCTGCACCCGGGGAGTCCTGGGGGGCGGCTTGGGGCCCAGGTCGACGCCCACCGTCCACTCGTCTCGCAGCACGCAGTCTCCCTGGCTCACCAGCAGGCCACACAGCCTCTGGGCCATCGTCCCGTACCACTCGTGGTGCGCCACTCACCTCCGCCTCCTGCACCCGGGGAGTCCCGGGGGGGGCGGCTTGGGGCTCAGGTCGACGCCCACCGTCCACTCGTCTCGCAGCACGCAGTCTCCCTGGCTCACCAGCAGGCCACACAGCCTCTGGGCCATCGTCCCGTACCACTCGTGGTGCGCCACTCACCTCCGCCTCCTGCACCCGGGGAGTCCTGGGGGGCGGCTTGGGGCCCAGGTCGACGCCCACCGTCCACTCGTCTCGCAGCACGCAGTCTCCCTGGCTCACCAGCAGGCCACACAGCCTCTGGGCCATCGTCCCGTACCACTCGTGGTGCGCCACTCACCTCCGCCTCCTGCACCCGGGGAGTCCCGGGGGGCGGCTTGGGGCCCAGTTCGACGCCCACCGTCCACTCGTCTCGCAGCACGCAGTCTCCCTGGCTCACCAGCAGGCCACACAGCCTCTGGGCCATCGTCCCGTACCACTCGTGGTGCGCCACTCACCTCCGCCTCCTGCACCCGGGGAGTCCCGGGGGGGCGGCTTGGGGCTCAGGTCGACGCCTACCGTCCACTCGTCTCGCAGCACGCAGTCTCCCTGGCTCACCAGCAGGCCACACAGCCTCTGGGCCATCGTCCCGTACCACTCGTGGTGCGCCACTCACCTCCGCCTCCTGCACCCGGGGAGTCCCGGGGGGCGGCTTGGGGCTCAGGTCGACGCCCACCGTCCACTCGTCTCGCAGCACGCAGTCTCCTTGGCTCACCAGCAGGCCACACAGCCTCTGGGCCATCGTCCCGTACCACTCGTGGTGCGCCACTCACCTCCGCCTCCTGCACCCGGGGAGTCCCGGGGGGCGGCTTGGGGCCCAGGTCGACGCCCACCGTCCACTCGTCTCGCAGCACGCAGTCTCCCTGGCTCACCAGCAGGCCACACAGCCTCTGGGCCATCGTCCCGTACCACTCGTGGTGCGCCACTCACCTCCGCCTCCTGCACCCGGGGAGTCCTGGGGGGCGGCTTGGGGCCCAGGTCGACGCCCACCGTCCACTCGTCTCGCAGCACGCAGTCTCCCTGGCTCACCAGCAGGCCACACAGCCTCTGGACCAGCGTCCCGTTCCGCTCGTGGTCTGCCAGGTACTTGAACATGCCCTGCCAACACCACAGGAATAAAGGTCGGTTCACTCGCCTCCCTAGGCAATCCGGGTTTTATTCCTGACGAGGTCAAACCCAATTTTTCTCGGGTACTCCCGTTTACCACACTCATCCACGGTGGTACGGAAATGAATTTTTTTCGCTAGTGCGCGTATTGGAGTAGACTTTGCGGTACTCATACGCTGAAGCTATTGATTAAACAAAAAAAAATTACCTCTTTAACTATATATATATAGCAAATTTGCTCTAGTTTAATTAGTACATAACTATTTTCATCATTAAAAATTACTCAGAAAAATGTTCTCAAAAACTGTTTTTGGGCCCAATTTTTCCAATATGGCGGCACTAACCGCAAAAATACGAGGTCACAAAGTGAAAATTCGAAAACAGCATGTCTAAATCTTTAAAAATTCTCCCCAACAACTTTCCCAGTAAAACTGCCAAATGACTCATTTAATATTTGTTTGGGTAGCTAAATTTTTATAAAAAAAATTAATTTAATAAGTTACTCTGATGCACAGCCCAAAAAAAAAAAAAGTAATGTATACGTAAGTGTAATTGAAGTAGCCATGAAGGTTGCCTTTGACACGCAACTGGGGCCCGAACGTGCACAGCGACGCCTCGGGAGACTCACCGCTCGAACGCGGACCAGTCCCTCGCACACTGCGTCCGCGTAGAGCTGGTGCTTCTTGCACAGGCCGGCAGCCGTCTCGGCAGCCGCGGAGATGTCGCCGGCGCTGCGGTAGGAGTCGAGGATGGCGCGGAACGCGGTCTCGCAGCCAGCGCAGGTGATCCGGAGGCGTGCCTCTCCGCCCACGCGTCCCCCGAGGAACTGGCGTGGTCCGTCTGCATCGTCCCGGCCTGGGCCCCACCGTCACACGTTCCATCGACTTGAGTTTGTTAACACAGCACACGCTGCTTAAGGGCCGGGCCCCCGCCTAGCCGGGCACACACACCCGGTGCGCAGAGCTTCAGGAAAACCAACGCGATTTCAAAACTACTCGAGATATCCGAGTGCAGTCTGCTTACGAAAAATCCTAGTGGAGTCTGCTTACAAAAAGCATTCAAGAGTTCGCTGACGGCCGAAAAGTACTTTTGATTTTTTGGATTATGTTTTTAAGATGTATTTTTAGAACGCATGTTTTCAGAGTAATTTTTAGGCGTAGAACAACCGGTATAGATTCTTGAAAGCACTTAAGGGACTTACGTTACTCCTCTATCTTCATTTCTCCACCATATAATGTTACGGTCACCGCTCAAGTTTCACAGTTGTCCTGTGACGACGAGAAGACTGCACGCCAATTCAGAGAGGAGACACCGCGCTAGAAGCACCAGCGAGCGTCGCGCTTATCATCCCGCCTCACCGACACACGTACACCCCTGACGAGGCGGGCCCCTTAATGCCTTCAATGCACTCAGCGAGGAGTGTTTAGATTGCAGGTTCCATGTAATGTGTTTCAGAATTAAAAGAAAAATGTACAAAAGAGAATACCTGTATCCTTGAAATAATGGCATTTTTTAAGGAGAGAAAAAAAAATTATTTCAAAACAGTGAAGTGTTAAAATCAAAGATGTAATTTCTTTTTTTTAATAAATAAATATATTTGATTACCACTTCCAGGTTGAAAATCCTTAAAATTGTATTCCCATTGGATTTTAGCATCTGGACATGATAACCAGAACACCATTAAAGGGAGAAGGGATAAATTTTTTTAAAAAAAAAAAAAAGTTAAGCTTTTTGTGGATCGACTGAAAGACTGCTTAATCCACGAATGATTTCAGATTGAATGACTTCAGGACTCGTATGCTTCCCCAAAAATTTGGCTTCAAATCTTTATGATTTCTTTTTATAATCTAGAGACTAGATACAGTAAAACTCTCTTTAAAAAAATCCCACTTAGAAAAATATCTTGCATATTAAGTTTGTAAAATTTTACACTTTACTTATAAGTACATACAGTTATACATTTTTAATATGTTTTACCTGTTATTAAATATAAATTTCTTTGTACCTTGAGAAACTTCTTAACAGGATTGAATAGCAAGAGAAATTTTCTGTGCTTTCAATCATTTATATTTGGTTTTGAGAGAAAATTATCCCAGCTGTGAAAAATATTGCAAGATGTTTTCTGTGGGAAAAAAATTTGTGTGGCAAGCATCAAAAAAGAAAAAAATAATAAGAAAAAGATACATTACTGATTGTCAATATAATTATCTTCCATGAAATATTTGTGATGCCACACAAAAATATGAGGTAGTATGAACACCATGAATCTCACAGGAAAAAAGAAAAGAAAAAAAAGAACAGGCTGAACATTATAAAACAAATAAAGCCATAACTTATTTTACAAGTGTATGAAATACAAAGGTATGTAAGTAGGTAACGATTGTAAGCTTTATTTATAAATTTTTATTACATTGGGGTGCTGCAGCTACAATATAGTCATGTGACAAAATTTCCAACAAAAATGAATTTGATGGTAGTGATTCTACCGGTATTCATGCACTTGTCTAATTTTTTTGTTAACGGTGATAAACAATCAAAAATATTATTTGATCAAATTAAACTTATAAATAAATACATATGTAGTCACCTTTGAATGTTTGACCAAGAACACAGCACAGCAAAGATAAACCGAGCAACACTTTTGTCAGGCGAACCATGATGGCACTTGCTCGGACACAGATATGACACGCTCTTATATGAGTCTCAATCTGAGATTATTTTCAACCAACAGATAATTGTTGAGTGTTTTGGACCTCTTGTGTTCGAGGTGATATCGTCGCTCAGTTGCCCAACATCCAGTTGCAATGGCCTTGAGCACGTTTCAAATGAACTTTGGTATCCAACATGCAAATTCGGATCTGCAAGAAAGTTTCCACACACCACTTCACAGTTATTTTATTCTGCGTACATACTGTACATATTTATTTCGCAATTGGTTTGTATGTCATAGACTTTTGATTATAATTGTAATTTGGAACAATTCAGCCAATTTTGAACCTGTCAAGAAACTATACAATACATTCACAGTGTCAGCCCGAGACTTTGCGAGGCCGTAGGCCATTTACTTTAACGGGAACATAATATTTTGAAAAGGGGACTAACCGAGGGTTGGGTGTTTCTGGACCGGATAAATTTGAAAAATAAACCCTTTCAAACAACATTTTTAAGCAAATCTAAAACTTCAATTTCAACTATGTTTTGTGCTTATTTATCTTTAAAAAGTTTAAATTTCATTCCTTAAATTAACCTCCGGTAAGTTTTACGAATTCTTATGATCAAATTCTGGCGTCACTAAAAGAGGCAATAAGGTTTTTTCCTGATACAATATTAAGAATTCAAATAGGTATTGATCAGCACTTTAAAATGATGCAAGCTAATAATTTAATCTTTCTGTTCCCTTTAATGTTCAGATATTTAACAGAACACTATAAATCAGAGGAAATAAAAATAAAATTTGCCAGCCCTGGAGCCACTCTTGTTAGTTCATGCATATATACTACGGTAACTTGAAAAGACTGTAAAGAAATTTTTTTTAATCAAAATTTGTAATTTAGGTATATTATTTTATGAAACCCAATATTAATAGGCAATTCAAAAACTAAAACATCAATTTTCAAAATACACAAGTGTTTCCATGTGCAATGTAGCAAAAGGTCCTCTTTCCTAGATGCATATGATTCCACAAAAGTGATGTCACAAGTCGTCCACAATTGGAAGTGAAGTGCATTTTTAGGTACACAAGTAGGCCTAAACAAAACTGTGTACTTCTCGCGTACTTAAAGGTAATGAAATGTTGATAGTATTTTGAGGAATAAAAAAAAATTTCAAAATTAATTTCACTTTATATTTTACCAGCTATTAACCATTTGAATAAAACAACTAAATATTTAACATGTTTATAAGGAAGTTACAACAAACATATGAAAATACATACAAGACTGTCACTATGAAACAAAGGTATTATCGTAAAGAAAGTTGCCGTAAATTTGTGTATCAGTAATAAAGAGTACAGAATTGCTACCTTCAGCTAAACATTGTTTTATTTATTTACTTTTGTAACATGCCCACTGACAGCTAGAGAACTTGTTTGGTGGGCACGACATAAAATCACAGAATCGACAATTGCATAAAGAAAACAAATATACACCAAGTACAAAACAAAGAGGAGTATTTAACATGCAATGTAATAATATTTGAACAAGTGGAGACCGTGCTCTGAAATGAGTATCATCATCACCAGCATCATGTTATCTTTAGAATATTTGGTTGAATTTAAATACGTATACGCATGTGGCCTGCACAATGCTGCATCATAAGTTCCAGGTTAGTATTACTGAATAACCTGTGGTAGATGCAGGTACCTCGGGGGTTTTTCACGGCAGGTTGATGGCACGGTGGCTCATCATTGCCTTCTGCAGAGTGGAGGTGAAGAGACAACACAACACCCATTCTGGACCCGCGAAGGAAATTATCTCTGTGCAAAATATCTCAACTGTTCCAAGAATCGAACCTGGGACCTTACCCAAACTAGCTACGAGTTCTAACCACCGCACAAAGAGATCAGATGAAGAAATCTTGAATTTCTGTTTAAATGAAAAGTACAATAACTGGGAATAATTTTTTTTTTTAACTTCACAGTCATTTTTGAAATCACGACTTTATTGTTTGTATGAAAAGGCAGGGGCGTAGCCGGGGGGGGGGGGGGGGGGGGGGTCAACCCCCCCCCCCCCTTAGCACCAAATATTTAATTAATTTCTTATTCATCACTCATCCAAATTTCATATTAAAATTAATAAAAAAATTTACCATTACAAATATTTAAATTTAAGAACCGAAAACTGCTAAAATAGCACTATTTTACACCTTAAAATCCAAATTTTCCCGGGGGAGGACCCCCGGACCACCCGCTTTAATACGGGGGGGGGGGGGGGTGAGGGCATGCTTCTTAACACCCCCCATACACAAATCCTGGCTACGCCACTGTGAAAAGGGCTAAAGCATTTTCAACCGTGCAGTTGACTGCGTCATGTTTGCGTCTGCGAAACGGGAGCGGTCGAGGCCTTGTCGAACTCTGCCTCCAGCAAGCGGCAGTGAGTCGAGTTGCTGCTGTCCGTAGTCGCAATGTCGCACAACTTCTTCCTGAGGCAGGCTTCGTCGCAGCCCGCGGCCAGCGAGGGATCCCCGTCCTTGTAGTAGAAGCTGGAAGGAAACGAGCGTTGCACACATTTGCAGACCACGAGTTTTAACGTGCTGCATCGACCCAGCTATGGGCTGACCCTAAACTGGGCGGTGAAAGTTCATACTGGATTTTTGAAAACTACTATGGCCAAGTTCAAAATTGGTAGTTTTTCAGAATAGTATGTTATAATTTGGATGTAGTCTGAATTTATTTTGCACTTATTAATATGTGACAGTGTATCTTGTTTTAAAAATACATATCCAAATATAGTCCGTAACAAAGCCAGTGGTAAAAATTTCATTATATTTTTTGTAATATTTATTCCTGAAACTCACCAAATGTAATGTTACAATATTGGAAAAAGTACACATTATTTTACTTGAGCACACTCATAAAAATTGGTATAAAGAAACTATCCTAGTTAATTTGTTTGAAAAGAAGATAAAATACCAATTACACTTCTGATGAAAATAAGCAGGTCATGAAAAAAATAGCCAAAATAACAAAATAAAACACTAACTTTCATTTTTTTCGGTGTTTTTCATATAGTTTGGTAGGATATCAATTGTTTGTGGGAGGAGGAGAGAAAAGGGGGGGGGGGGGGGGGGTAGAACCTATTCCTGCTGTTTGCTTTCAAATTCTTTCCTTTTGTTGGATTGAATGATATATATGTTTTTAAGATTTCAAGAGGGATACATACTCTCACCCTATCACCTTTCCCCCCTCCCCCCCAAATACATCTGCAGTTGGGGAAAACAGAGGGCCCTGAGGAAACGTGCTCATCTATTCATTTGTTTCAGTGAATCTGGTTATGATGCTAAACAAGCTTAACCAATCAGAGTTTAAGGCATTTATGTTAGAGGTGTCCCAATATACCTGCATTTTGGTCCCAAAATCTAGATGATGTACCCTCTTTTATTGCATAATCATCGCACTCGCACAATCGCCGCACCTATAATTTAGGCCGTCAAAATTGGGATAAAAAACTTCTCGCGTAAACATTTCATGTTGCTTTTGGTCCCGCTATTAGATGCCGAGCGCTTTGTTTAGGAATCTTTTCCGTATAAAACAAAGTATTTTAAAGTAGAAATCTAATATTTATTCGGACATTACCACTTATTTATTAACGGAAATACGAAAGTGTCTGACGTGTAAATTTTCTTTCAAGACATTTTTCAACGTTATTTCCTATATCTGACCGCCTGCGTCGCCGCAGTGTACCGCTTATGAACATGTAGCCAGCGCTAGTTGGCATCATTTGTGTTTGGTTATGTTGCTGTATAGAGCGCGCGCACGTAGTCGAATATCAATATCTCGCCGATTCATGCAAGACGTGCTCTCTGTCAGGTGCTGAGTTAACTACATTTGATAGCCCACACTCTCTTGTGGCAAGATTATACTACGACGGAAGTTACGCGTTAGTTCACATTACAGCTTCAAGTCGCTTGAGTTCGGGTCACAGATTTTTTTTCTATTTAAAGTTGAAGAAAGGTTTAATGAATTATTAATATAAATTGTTTCAAGTGCTCTTGTATACGCCACCATTTTTTTTAAATAAACATACTTTCCACGAACGGGTTTTGTTTTTATTAATAGCTTTATCTAACAATTTTTTTTTTCGCATAATCGTCGCAGCCCTACTTGATTTTAGAATCAAATGTGCGACAATTATGCGAGAAAAAACGGTAATATAAAAAATGGCTGACAGTAGCCTGTGTTTTGCTGATACGGATTATTTACCAATTGAACAACGTTGGCAGATTGGTGTGAGTGCTCATTCAAATTGGTACACTTCTAATTTTAATTTTGAACTCCCATACCTGTTGTACTTTTGTAGCAAACTGTGATCTTTTGCCATGCGATTAACTACAGTTTCCACTTCTGAAGGAATTAGACTCTTGACTCCATACGCTTCTCTGAACGAGTATTGTCGGTACCATTCTGGAGTGCTGTTGCGATGCAGGTTGGCATCTGTGAGGTTGAACACCCAACTTTCAGCATCGAGGATGTACTGTAAATGAGAAATAAAGAAAGATTGTTGCTCAAATAAAATTACACTGTATACATAAAAAATTGTATCACATGCAAATTCGGTCAGTATATTAAGAATGATAGAACGGGACTTAAACATCATACACTGTTTTTGTACATGCATAATACAGGTGAAGTAGTGTGTCTATGACAAAAGTTCATGGAAATACAGTATGGTACCGTAAAACGGGGTGAATAGCAACAATTTTAAACTTTGTAATCTCAAAGTTCATTGGTATATAATGATGTTGCCAACATATATATTTTTATAGTCTTATCTTGGGTGGTAGTTTCTAAATCTATAATGTATATGCGGCAATTAAAATTATTAGTATTATAAATTAATAAATTTTTTGCTGTTGCAATTCACCTCCCGAATGGGGTGAATTGCAACAACAGTGTTTTTGTTATGAATGTTGCTAGTAAGACATCTGGAAGGGTGAAATGCAACAGTACATTCATGAATAGATTTTTATTAAATTATTTTCAAGTCATTACCATCATTAAAACTTAAGAGAATTAAAAAAAAAAAAGCAAAACATTAGGGCCTAATTTACACAAGTTAACATATTATTTCAAAATAAATGCGCATTGCACTTGTTTACATTTATATATAGCTGCAAATTTTGTGATCTAAATTAACACAGATTTCAAGCCACATCTTATTGATTCCACTTTTCTGATGATGTTGAAAATTTCAACACTCCTCTTCTTAAGACAGAAGGAGGTTTCACTCTGCCTATAATTTGAGAAAAAGAAAATGCACAAATATCTAAGACTAGAGGGTACACAAAAAGACCACCACCAATGAGATCTTTAGAATGAACTTTTTTCTCTCTCAAAAAACTCCCCTGAAACATGCCATCTTTTTGTTCTGGTGATTTTTGCACCACACCAATATAAAACTGGCTAAGAAATTGTACTAGCAACCAGTCTCCTTCTTTCACACAATCAATCTGTACACTAGAAACATTTTTAAATGTCTTGCCATTTCGCATCACGTGAGGTTGTGCCAATGTCACTAGGGATGTGGATGGTGACTCCGATATCAACTCTTCTATTCTATCAGTGATTGGTTCTGATATATCACGCACAACACACTCCTCGGGATCATCAGTTTCTTCCGAATCACCACAAAAATCCATTCCTTTGACACTTCGACCTGGCACGACTTGAACTTTTTTCCTTTGTTGACGTTGTTTTGGTAGGTCATTGTACCGCATTGACTGCAATATGTTTACTACAACGTCATCAACAACAGCACCATTGGTTTCTCTAGAATGTAGACTGTGGTTAGGCAAACGAGAAAGAACTGCCTCAGCATCTATCGGAATAATTCCACATTTCCTGAAGCCTGATACTACATTCTTCTTCTGGTTAGGTTCGATCTTGGACATCAGTGTTTTCAACAGATGTGGAAAAGTGGTTTTTGGAACTGATGATTCCTTCCTACCTGGACCTTTTTTCCATTCTGTTAGTATTGTACGCCAAGCCATCTTCAGTGGTCTAAAACATGCCACATCTAAAGGTTGTGTCAAGTGAGTTGAATTGGCTGGAAGAAAGACAAATGAAATATCATGTTCGGTACATTTCTGAATGGTGTCAAGAGAGAGATGTGATGACAAATTGTCCCCTATTAGGACTTTTTTCCCAGGTCCTAATTTGTTACAATATTTTATTGCAATTTCCGACACCCAATCCTCAAAGCAAGAGGCATCAAACCAGCCAGAGATGGTTCTGTTGTAACGTGCTCCTTTTGGTCCACCTACTGTCCAAGACTCATATAAATGTTGTGCCTTGTAAACAACATAGGGTGGTAGGCCATCACCATTACCTGCTGCTGCAAACATGACAGATGTTGCAGATTTGCTGTGATTGACAACACGTTCTGGATATTTAATTCCTCGTTTTGCGATGATTTTCTTTCTACCAGGGTCATCTTGTAGGTTAGATTCATCATAATTTATGATGTGGGATGGTGGAACATCACATAGTGATATATCAAGATGGGAAAAATACAGCTTCAATTCATCATAGGAAACGCCTGCCCTGCTGCGTTTGATGTTCTGACACATGCGCTCTGAAAGTCTACCCTTATGTCGTTTCAAAAATAACCTAGCAAATTCTTTCCCAGGCATGTTGTTTGCAAACTTGCTCACACGACGACCACTTTTGTCTAAATAATGTTTTACTATCATTCGTAAATCATAGCCATCCATTGGATAACCCCACTCGCTCACCTGTACTAACCTGTCGACAATAAGGGTCTCCACTTCAGGAGGTAAAACCTGTTGTCCTCCAATCTGTCGTATTGTCTCACCTTTTTTCTTCTTTTTTATGAATCGCGAAAGCACTGTATGGTCAAGGTTGTATTTCAAAGCAGCTTTCCTGACACTGCATACTAGGCCTTTTTCAATGTCACTCATTGCACATTGCAACACTTCCTGTGAATGTTTTCTATATTGTCTGCTGCATGAATCACGAATATAAACGCGCGGCATTTTAACAATAATTACACTAGAGAAACGAGTTACACTGATTTACTATTGTTATGATGTCAATACACATCAAATTACTAACATTGTATACCCTGTGACATAACCTCTAGCCAAACACACACAACAAACAGCTGTTGCAATTCACCCCACTTTTAGACAGCTTGATTAACTTTACAGAAAAAAATTCTCAACTATTTAAATAGCCTCCAACGTTGTTTCCCTAAGTTAAATATCATGACAAGATACCACTAAGAATAATTTTTTACCATTGAATATATAACTTAACACGAGGAAAATATTTTTCTAGATAAAGTTATTTCCTCTTTGAAAAGTAATATATTTTTACTTATTTATTCTGTTAATGCCACGCCAAGGAATATTCGGGTGCCATATTGGAAATTATTTTTTTAGGTACCCTGTTTTATGTATATTATGAAAATGAATTCGAGAAACCACATAAGATATATGTTTTTTCGTCATGAAGGATATTATTACACTCCGATGTTTTGTTGCAATTCACACTCCTGTTGCAATTCACCCCGTTTTACGGTACCTAGTGAAATTTTTGAAGTGTGTATTGCAAAATATAAGTTGTTACCACAAGCATTCACATCTATTTATATTTAATGAAACAAATACTTTGATATTTTTTTTAGTTTTTCTCACTGTTAAATACACATAAGAGTCACTCAGTTTTCAATAAATAAAGGATTAAGCAAAGTAATATCATGTGTAAAATTAGTTACTTACTTTAATAGTGAAGTTTAATTTTAAAGTAAAATCATGTTTGAAGTTCAGGGGAAAAATCATGAGTACAAAGTGGCATAAAGGAAGTAGAAATTTGGAAGTGAATGTTTTTGTGATGATTACCAGAATCTTAAATCTTAAAATATACTAGTATAATTACTATACTATCTAATCATAATGGTGACAGAATGCTTTTAAATTTAAAGCAATTACTGCTGGCAGACATATTCCTTTTTTTAAGAGCTTTTTCTATTTAAGTAATTTTTTCTGGGATAAAAATTGTTTATTTTCGACTATAATAACATGACGACTCCCTCTCTCTCATTATGAGGTAGGGAGTGTGTTTGCTCCACAGTCGCTGGCTCGGGCCGACAAAGCTGTACCCCGTAGTACAGCTGTACTCAACAGTATACTGTACAACTGTACAGAGATCATATTGCTTTTCTCCTTACCCTCCTTACCACTATTTGGTGGCTGTAGTGGCAGATTCATTATGTTTTATTCAGTTCAGGTTGTGATCAAAAGAATGGGACTTTGTCCCCTCACGTCAACCCGCCACTAGTGGCCGTGATCACAGAGGAGTTGTTTGTGTCCAATCTGTCGCTATACAAATTTAGTACTAACTTCAGTTGCAACCTATTTCCTTTACACAAGCAGTGGATAACAAGGCATGGTACTGCATGTAAAACTGATGCTCAGTGCTGTGCTTATTTCAGGAAGCATAGTCACTTTCAGACTTGCCCCGTAATGCTGGAATCACAACAACGCGTTGTGAAGACGGCGATGCGACAGCAAGAAATAGCGTTATTGTAAACATGCTGTTTTTAACTATGCGACAACCAAAAGTAAACACTTGTGCATAAAATGTTGCTTGCTGTTACTTAGAAATGTTACAGCCATCGATGCTTGCAGGTTTCTTCATTAAATATGTTTGGGAGAGTAAACTATGTGATTAAAATTACACTTTCATTTGTTAAAATCACTGAGAATATACACTTTCAGGGATTTCACAAATATATGTATTAAATAAAACCTTAAAAATTACAAAAATAATAAAATGATTAACTACCAAGATACACGAGTTAGACCATCTATTGAAAAAAAAATTCTGAAACGCAATAGCAATTCAGTAGCGCAGCGCCTGCGACGTGATGAAAATATAAAATATTCCTGATTTAGAATTCTGTCGCAAACCCATTTTTGTCTCGCGGACATCACAGATGTGTCGAACGTGATTGGTTACAAATCTTTACGTCGAGGCTACCGCGCAATCGTGATTCCAGCATAACAGGAGTTTCTACGTTGTTGAACGCGAAGTGGTTGCTCACCCAGGAGCTAGGGTCCACGGTGTACACCTTGTAGTTGGAGTTGACGTCAGAGTATGTGGTCACGGAGCCTCCGTTCAGGGCCACGCCGTTCACTCTGGACGCGTTCTCGGCCGAGTAGAACACGTGGAACTCATCGCTGTGCGTGTGGCCGTTGAAGTGGGCGGTGATGGTGCTCTCGAACCTGCGGGTAGAAACACGTCAACATTCGTGTTTCAATATTTGCTACACCTACAAATCTAAATATGGGTCTTTACTAGTGTTAGCTATTAAGTTTAATACCAGATAACTAATTATTTACATATTATATTCACTTATTTAAAAAAGGTCATAAAATCAATATTTTTGGGCAATTGTCTGGAAAACTTTGACGGGCGAAGAGGCCGTGATTAAAAACCAGTTCTTTAAACTACTGTGAATGTATCATTCTGGCCAGAATATGAGCGAGATGTGAAGGTTCACGTTAGCAGCACTGTGCAGGAGGGCGTTAAAGGCGTAGCATAACGCCAGATTAGAGCATCGTTCGGTCTACTGAGTTTTTTTTTGGAATAATCAACACTGACAGTAAGTGTTTCAGTCCTTAGATAAACCAGCACCATGCCTAATTTCAGCCCTGAATAGAAAATGAGAAAAACCTTGTGTAATCTCGGTGTCAATTACTCATCTAGATTCCATGATGTTTCTACATCAATGAACAATCTTGATCTTGATATTATTATTATTGTTATTATTATTATTGTTATTGTTATTGTAGTTCGGCTGGACATCTCTTCAACAAGGTAGGCTATAACCCAAATATACAGACCACAGGGTTGACGTAGACCAGGGCTACGCCCTCCCTAAGCCCGATGTGCCTCACGCCACTGCCGACCCCCTCTCATCCCACCGACACCCTCTGTTTCAAGCCTCCCGCCAACAAGTGCGCGTGCGTCCGGTCGCACTGCACGAACCCTCTCGGCGCCCACCCTAACTGGAGCGGTGGAGACTGTATGTTTTTTAAATAATGTAATTCTTAAATATCTGTAATATTTAATCCTTAAATCTTAATTAACTTGCAATTTTTAAAAGGTTTTAATAGTTACATTTAACTGTCTTTAATATTAATGTACTAACGGTAAGTTCAGCACTTCCTCCGGCCATGACACCCGGGGCCCGGGGCAGTCTCTTCCGTTCGCCGTGCGGGGTAGGACGCACCACAGCACCTCCTCTACAACTTTTGCTCGTAACCGATCCGTTAACATCCACCATCGTAACTATTTTTTTAACCTTTTTTAATCAAACTTCGATGCCTACCCCGGAAGCAGACTGTTTAACTTAATTAATTAAAGCTCCTTGGAGCATTTTTTAGATTAATCGGTGGACTTATACTTTCGGAGCCGGGCCATGCGGTGTCCTGGTCAGCAAGAAACCTGGACTATGTGCTGTTTACTGTGTGCGTCTTGAGTGTACGTGTCGGCGCCAATAAAGCTCAATATTCACTAGACTCTTTGCACTTAATTCTCGACCACGAGTTTCCCAGCACAGAGACGAAAGTGTGTGGGGCACCTCAAGACCCCACGAGCAGTAACATAGCGTGCCCGCCGGTGAGTGCTAGCGGGGGGAAGTCGAGCCTAGCTCCACATGGGTCACGTCACGGCCCTGGGACAGAGTCGGTAGCCGGGTCCACGTGGTGGCACCCAAGATATAAACGTACGCCGATTCGATAACCCCCCCTCACGACAGGGTTATTAGGAAAGGAATAAACCACGACTTCATAGTAAGAAACTATCACAGCAATTTACTGGAGTGATTTCAGAATGCCAATAAAAATCAAAACCAGGATAACCCGACCAAAATTTTAAGTCAGGTCATCTGGGATACGAGTGCAGTGTCTTACCACAGCGCCACCCCACTCCATCCTTGTTCTTGTTTCTACTGAGCGACACGGCATCCCCTCTCCGACCAACAAAGGGTTAGGTTGTCATCACCGTTATAAGACGCGTACAGTACTGGTGCCAGACACACATCTCCAGGAGTCACAGTGGCTGTGTAGTCTGGTCATCCTTTGCACCAAGAGGATCTGGGTTCGACACCTAGCGGGGTCAAATTCATGTTTTTTCGCAAGCGACGTAGTCCCAGTTTCCCCTACAACACTTTCCCTTGCTTCTCCAAGTTAACAGTTTTACCTTTCATTTCTATTTTTCAAGAGTGTTAGGTCTTCATAAGAGGAGTAAGATATCTTACATTATTTACCAAATCTGGATCAAGTGTGCATTGCAAATGTCTTTATTACATCTTAAAAGAGAAGAAAAATAATTTTTAATGTTTCTCTGTCTGTTCCCCAGTAAGGTTTTAGATATTGAGTATACATGCAATAAATACATTGTAAATATAAATTTGTAAGCATTGGCCTTTTCAGCTTACACACTTACCTGTCCACTATTTTGTTGAACTCTCTGCTCCAAGTGCTCAAACATTCCGAGTAGCCACTCGAAACGTGGTACAAGAGATGCACCTTCTCGTTGTTCTTCTCAGCCTGCAGCAGTGTTTCAGCCAACCACGCGAGCTGGTTGTAAGGGTCTTCGGATTCATACGCCAGCCAGCTGAAAACAAACAAGGCTTCGAATCTCTTCTCTGTGCTGCATGCTACATCATCCATAGTTTGCGCATTGAGTTTCAAGCCATAATTTGTGTATTAAATGGTTTTTGTAGCTAGAGCTGAAATAAATTGCCTTAAATTAAGATGCCGAGTTGTAAAGGAGGGGAGGATATCAGTGGGTTTGAGGGTTTGAGGGTCTGTTCTTTTATAAGGCCAGGAGCACGTATGTAGTGAATACCTGTAGTCGTGATTAAGGCCGTGAGCCGTGAGCCCCTAAGGATGGTAGGACCAGTTTCGCCCGTCAACACGCCACGAAATCAACCAGAACACGCGCACCCAGTTGAACCCCGATTCGGGCGTAGGACAAGCCATGCACCAGGTAGCGCCATTTGCTATTGAACGCAAGGAATAAAAACAATCGTAGCATATTTCGCGGTGTCTTAGTTAAGTGTGTCAATCCGCCGTCAACCCAGTATCCCCGGTGGCTGCAACAGCCAGGGGAACCGTAACTCATCCCTGCCTGCCACGTGGTGACGTCACGCCCCGAGACGAGTCTCGCTCTGCCTGCGAACTAGTCCGCATGATCGCTAATCTATGCTAGTTCGCGCTCTCAGCGACCATCAACCAATCACCGACACTGTCATCATATCACTGACTCCGGCAAGATGACAAGCAAACCAATTTAATTTTTTTTTTTGACGTGATAACGTCTTATAAATAGATGAACGCCGGCTGCACGCACGAAAAAGCATGACTCATTGTCACGTTCCGCCTGAGCCGAGCGTGCAAGAACCGGCCAACCACCGTGCGAGAAAATCTTCTATAATATCAAACAGGTTAAGGCGGCCTTTCTAAAAGCAGCAATTACAAAAATTTCATTAATTTGTCAAATTTCGTAATTTCGAATTAACAATTTATAGACATTGATTTGTGTTTATTTCTATAACTAATTGTTCGTGATTAAATTTAAACAAATTATTTAAATTAAATTTGCAAAAACTGTAAATAATATTTGAAAATTAAAAAGGATGCAATTTTTCATCAATGTTTTCTTATGGCGTTATCACGTAAAATTATCGTCCGTAAACCGACTTTACAGACAATATGATTGCACCCACATCTCTGTATGCTTTGAAAGTGACGTGTGATTGTAGTGGTTCAGGAATGTGAGTCTCTGCAGTTTGGTACTCACAGATTGCCGGTGTAGCACACGATGTTGTTGAGGACGATGACCCTGAAGCCGTCTCGCAGCTTCAGCGTGTAGTAGCCTCCCCGGAGCAGCGTCTGCTTGGCCGCGGGTGTGAGGTGGGGCGACCACAGCTCCGACACCAGCTCGAACAGCCACTGCGCTGACAGGCTCGCGTCGCTCACGTCCCACGGAGCGTAGCTGTAAGGGTGCAACCCGATATCACTGATAGACTTCACTACAATGTAGTTGTGTAGCTGGTTTCTTTTTTTTTCCCCCTCATTCTACTTCGGTTCGAGGGGTCCTGGGTGGCTGCGCAACTCATGATTCATGAGCAATCCTAGGACAATATTGCCCATTTGAAGAGGGATAGTTTGCCAGCCTGTACCGCGAGCTGGGTTTGATATTCAACATGGTCACACTTAGTTGCCTCGGTACATTGCACCTTTTTTTACTTGTCCACGAGTGCCAGACATGAGCTGGCCCCGACTTACAATCGGGTCGACCGGGCATTTGCCCACAGTTTTCGAGGAGCCAGAGTATTTGATGTGCAAAAAAAAAAAATAGGACAAAAAAATTTGAGAATGGGAAAATAAGTTTTTTAATGTATAGTAATGATTTGATTTTCATAAATTCACATCAAATCCTACAATTTAAAGCACAACAGAAAGACGTATAATATCCCCACGGTTGCCGTAAGAGAACCATATAACTTGGTGTAGTAGGTTGATTATCATCATTTGAAATGGGGAGGAGGGAGGGGGTTCAATAAAACAAACCGCCTATGTCTTTGAAAATCCTTAGTTTTTATTTGCATAATGTGCAGTTTTAAAACTGATAATAAAAGAGCTTGAAATCGTAAAATTTAATGATCTTTGGGGAAAACTAGAAACGTAGAATTGGGGGGGGGGGGGGGGGGGGGAGCTAAAGATTATTTGTTCATAGTACTAGCTTCCTGAAATCGGGGTCCGAACATGAATAAATCCATGAATAATATCCATCATAATGCAATTATGGAGGCAATTACTCTTAACAGTCACATCCTTTTGTAGTGATTAAATCATCCCAAGCAAACGCTTTGAAACTGGCAATGCCCTGTATTTCATTGCTTCTAAATAATTTTTTTTTTCTTGTAATATAGATCTAAATAGCATTTTGGAAGTTATTAGTGTTTGGAAAACCTGAGTCTTCAGATCACTTGTCTCCTGTCACGGTGATCCAGGTTTGAGTCCTGGAAGGTTCAAACCTTCATTTTTCGCACAAGAGTAACTTGGACGCTACAATGAGTGTGTGGGTTTTCTTAGGGTTATTCCGTTTCTCCACCCACTATTCCTATTAATGCTCCATTCTCATCTCATTACCTCTCATTGTTCTAATCACACCAGCATTTACAATTTGTAAAGCCAAATTCATTCATCCAATCATTCATACTACAATTTGGTTGTCATATAAATAATTATGATTTAAAAAAAAAAACTACTGCTGTTAATATGTTTCTGTAATCAAGATTCTTACATTTTTGACATTCATGAAGTTCATGCGTTCCAACCGCTCTTTCTCATTCCCCACCTCAACATTTCCCATAATCCTCTTCACTACCACTCAACCAGCAGTATGCATCAGTCACTATTTTACAACTGCATGATTGCGACGTAGCACATAAAACCACTGTTGAAGTAAATTTTTAAATAATAGTTGCTCACTTGGTTCTCCAAGTGGCATAGCTCATCGTAGCTGTTAAAGGTTTCTACAGTGCTGCACGCCCACAACAAAAATTGTAAACTACAAAGATGCATGGCGCAGACATTACCTGTACTTTAGAACACAACTTGACAGTTACTCACCAGTTCACCGGCACTGCCTCGTGGTTACCGAGAGTGAAAATTATCGGAGTGGCCCCGAATGCTTTCGTCAGTGAATCAACCACTTTGTTTATAATTTGTGTGTTGTATTCCTTATCAGCCAACCACGAGGCATGATCCACCAGGTCCCCAGTCATGTAAACGTAGTCTATTTTCTGCAAACCAGAAACATACAAATTATGTTTTTATTAAAAAAAATTCATTGACTATCTTGGCTAGTACAAATGTTGAAACTATTATTTTCAGTTTTGTGACAGATTTAGGAAGCTACAGAAGCTGAAAAATGTAATGTTAAAGAGAACCATGGGGATTATAAGAGGGCCTAACATGATGGTGTCCGCAAAGTTTGTGTAAATATTTTACATTTTATTAGGTAATTCAATATTTTCCCCTTTGAAATATTTCCCCTGGGACACAATACGCTTGCGCATGAAGCATGTGACGCAGGGACGTCGGAACAGGGGGGGGGGGGGGGGGGGTGCAGTAGTGGTGAGTCACCCCCGTGCTGTTATGCATGGGGAGGGGGGGGGAGAGTAGCATTTTGCCCCCCTCCTTTTCCAGAATAAATGTTTGGTCCTATTAGTATTTTTCTCAACCAGTAGTTACAAACATTGCATTGGTGATCACATTGATTAGAAAATCAAATTTATGATTGTCAATATGCTGTAAAATGATTGCAAATTCCTAGATGGTATTTTATTTAAATTGCACTACATCTACTGTTAGAGTAGTATTTAATACATACTACGTCATCAAGTTCTTGGAATGGTATATTTAATATTTTGCTTCGGAAACTCATTAAATAGCACCATTTTGCATCTAATATTCTAAATTTTTCCAGGGGACCCCCCGCTCTAGGACTGAGGTAAGTGTGATACATCTTTTCGCCCCCCCCCCCCCCCCTCACTCCTGAAAACGTTCCAACGTCCCTGATGCGACGTGTGCTGCGTGCTCGCCAGCCAGCCGTGAGCCGCGACCCACCTGGTGGCGCTGCGTGACGGCCCGGAGAGCGTCCTCCTGCGTGTCCAGGGGCACGTCGCAGCCGCGGTAGTCCCCCCACCGCCCCGCGCTCAGCGACTGGTTCGCCCCGCGCCCCTGCGACGCCAGGCAGCACACGGGCTCCCCGCACACCGCGTTGCCGCCGTCCAGGTACTGCGGCTCGTAGGGGATGTCCGATAGTTGCACGACGGTCAGCGTCTGGAAGCACAGGGGGAAGTGTCAGGGGCGAGGGATGAACAGTCCCGATCCCCTCCCAACGGACTGTTGAAGACAAATACGTATAAGCTCTTCTCATAATGCTCCAACAAAATAACAAGGAATGAAGGAATGGGGAAGAAATCGGCCATGGCTTCTTGTAAGGCAGCATTCAGGTCTTTGTCTGGAGTGATTTTGGAAATCATGGTTCTCTAGAATATTGATCCAGTGAGACCACTACAGAAATTATATCAGAAATTCACCTTTTGTCAGTACAAAATAGTTAAAATTATTGCCGTGAATCACGCATAACAGGTATAGTGCCAACTGCACTTCACTGCATTTCAACTGCTTACGGTTTCTGATGGAATTGGTTAGTGAATTGTAGTCAGACAGAATTTAGTTCGTTTGCTGTGACATCGTCCGGATGGAGTAAGATGCCAGAGAGAGAGGTTGGCTGCAGTGGTCCGCCACTCACCTCCGCCTCCTGCACCCGGGGAGTCCCGGGGGGCGGCTTGGGGCCCAGGTCGACGCCCACCGTCCACTCGTCTCGCAGCACGCAGTCTCCCTGGCTCACCAGCAGGCCACACAGCCTCTGGGCCATCGTCCCGTACCACTCGTGGTGCGCCACTCACCTCCGCCTCCTGCACCCGGGGAGTCCCGGGGGGCGGCTTGGGGCCCAGGTCGACGCCCACCGTCCACTCGTCCCGCAGCACGCAGTCTCCCTGGCTCACCAGCAGGCCACACAGCCTCTGGACCAGCGTCCCGTTCCGCTCGTGGTCCGCCAGGTACTTGAACATGCCCTGCCAACACCGGGTCTCATAGACGTGACACTCATCATGTAGATTGTAAATTACTATACAGTTTCTCAATGTGCGATTCAAAGTAATCTAAATGTGTTAATCAAAGTTGACCCCTAGACAAGGGGTCGGCAGATTTTCCAGTGAGATGAGTCAAATATTGAGTAAATAGGTTGCCAAATTTTTTTAGAGAGCCTCAGCATGCATTTTTTCTGTTTCTACATGATATTTAAGATGATAAAAAAAAAGAGATAAAAACAAAATATTTTATTCACAAAATTCAACATAAATTCTTAAAATTACGTAAATGTAAAAAATAAGGTAGTCATTAGTAGAGCTCTATTGATAAAACCAGAAAACCTAAGTTATTTTAATTAATTATTAAAATAAAATAAAAACACGTGGGCTTTGTAAAATTTATAACTTAGTTTGTAATTCATTTCAAAGGAATTTATATTTAAAAAAATATATTACAATATGATAAAAAGTAAAAAAATAAAGTATATATCTATATAATTTTTGTATAAACTAAAAAGTAAATAATTATTTTTAAATATAAGTAATGTTTTCAACAGCAATAGAATGAACTACAACTTTGTATAATGCATTTTTTTAATAAGCTTTAAATAATTATTAATTAATAAACAAAACATTTAATATTAATGAAGAAAAAAAGCATGGGGTGCTTGATATCAGATGTCTTAAATATTCTACCACTAATGGACTATTGGTTAAGATAGAGTCATTATGAAAATGCCTAGTTGGCCAGTGATTGTAGGTCACTGGGGGCAGTGACTAGGGACATCGACCAGCCTGCTGGCTGATCACCCCATTATCACCATCATCAAATTTCAGCTAAATATCAATAGCGATGCCTTCTGGCATTCACAATCAGGAGCGAAAATCTGTAGGATTCCCAAGGTGGGGAGCGCGGAATCGTTTATCATTCCCATTCACGGTTACGATTTCGCAAGGGCGAGTGAGCCCGCGCGGTGAGGGGCCTCCCGTGACTTCCAGGGACGACTCACCAAGTGGAGGTGGACCATCCCCGTGCACACGGCGTCCGAGGACACTCGGAAGGTGTTGCACAGCCGGATCGCAGTCTCGCCAGTCTCTGTGAGGTTGCCGCTGCGACGGTAGGTGTTCAGGAGGGAGTCCACCGCAATCTTGCACAAGCCGCAGGTGACCTGCAGACGCGGCTCCCCTCTCTCGCGTCCCCCGGGGAGCTCCGGGCCAGCGGCATTCCCCTGCACTTTACCACACCTCATTTTCACCGGCTCCAGTTTTCAAGAAACCAGAAATAGAATTTTCTACAGCTTAGTGATAACCACATGGAAGAGGTGATCGTTAGAAAAAAAAAAAAGATTTGTGCAAAATGCATAGAAATGTGGTCAGATCTGGGTTTAAAAGTCTCCAGTCGTGGAGGATTGAATATGAATCTCTCACATCTCACATGGTATCTGGATGTGGTTACCACACATCAGCAAGAGGAGAATAAAGGTTGGTTTAGATGATTCCAGTGGAAGTTTTTAGAAAAAGAAGGCATTGTATAGGACATATTTTCCTTAACGCTTCCTTTAGAAGCCTTTTGGTAAACTTTTGGAGTGACGATTAATGGTTTTTCTGTATATTTCGGCTTCTGTTGAAGTATTTATGAAGATATCTTCTAGCAAATGCGAAACCGTTCCATGACTACATCTCCAGACTGAAAAATAACATTGAGTGTTAGAGACCTTTCGATGATGCAAATAATAGTTCTTGAATTGTTAGTAAATCAAAATTAATTTTTAATTAATTTTTTTTCCAACTTAACTACTGAACCGGATATTAAAAAAAATTATGTTTGGGTAACTTTCTTAAAATAATCAAGCTGCTGCATTAAAGCTAACTGGATGTGAATAAAGATGAACACAGAAAATCAATCATGAAAATATTTGTTATTGGTGTGCCTATTCCATACATACATTTCAATTGTTACAGATGTTAAACCTGCAGTAAATATACCTACTGTGTTTAAGAACATGATGAATAAAACTGTTAGAGGTGAATACTTAAATATTTTTTTTTTTATGTAAATGTAAATTCTTTCAGAGTCAAGTTAGATAACTCACAGTAAAAATCAATCTATATTTAAGTCTATATTTGTTGTAAGTTCAGTTTTGTAGTATTTTCATGTTCGTATTGTAACAGTTATTTCAAAGCAGTAATACAAACATTAACTGAGTCAGAAGTTGGAATAAAAAACCAAATCCAAAATTTACATAGGAGAATGATTGCTCCCTGTGAACAATTGTAAAATATTTTTATTTTGTGTGCAGCACATGTATGACTTTCAGAGATGTGTTCTTTTAAAAAAGTAACGGCTTTACCTGTGAACGCTTGACCAAGGACACTACACACGGAAGATAAGGCGAGCAACGCAACCGTCAGGTGAGCCATCGTGGTCTCCCAGACACAGTGGTGAGAGAATCCTCTTGACTGATGATTATATACAGATACCGGTTTGGCTTACAGATAGTGCAAGCGTGTTTCGAAACCACTTGTGTTGGGGGTATCACCCCAAGGTCTCCAAAATTCACGTGGCAATGGATGGCCTTCAACACAGACCACAGTGATGTAGACAGGCTGCAAATGGATGGTCACCCAGGGTGCATGTTCAAAGCATAGACACGTGATAAACTGGGTAAATTATTGTATAATTTATTAAATTACTGCCACTAATTATTTATGGGCAACATGAAAACATATTTGTCTTTTTGATACCCAAGTACTCCAAGATGGAAGTCTGCTTGTATACCCTAGCAGACAGGTTTCACCATTACATGTTATCTAGCTGGCTTGATGTAAACCTCCTGAGTACTGTTTCTAACACCTTGTTAAAATCTTTGTTCATTCACACTTGTTATCCTGGCACTCAAACAAAACCTTTTAAGCACTTTCTCATCTACATTTTAAAAAAATACTTATTTTCATATATTTTTTTAAAACTCTTTTTACAATTCCCTCAAGAACCAATTTCTATCATTGAAAAAGTATTTACTAATTTATAGATTTTCCTATTTTTCCACTTGCATATGTATGTCTTGATATTTTTTTCTGGTAGATCAAAGTCCTGTGTACAAATGATTATAATTTTCACTTTGATATTTATAAATTATTTCTTCTGTACCAGTAGGTGGCTTACTAACTTCAGGCTTTTTGTTAGTCTCAATTATATAATTTATTTTTCTTTGGTTTTAATCAAATGTATTTATTTTACTGGATTGTTTTCTTAACAATCCTTATAACAATCCATGCAAGAGCCTAGCTAGGCTTAAACCACCTATGATACAAGTTATTCTTCACGTTCCTGATAGATTTTAATTAGTTATTTTTCTCAATTAGCTTTTCAAGTGTATTGAATGTCAGCACTCAAGAAGTAGCAACTATTAATTTCTTTAGTGAGATTGTTATTTAGCAATTTTTAATGTCTCATGTATGGGTGTTCTGATACCAAATAATGATATCAGAATCGGCCGATATTCAACTTTCAGCTGATCGGTGGTATTAAAAAAAAAAAAAAAAACTAACCTGCACAGATTCGTTTTTCACATACTTCCTTGTATGTTTGTTCATATTGAATGACAGAAACACTTATCCTCTTTGCTGCCAGATCATGTCTGTCAACTTGTATTTTTAAAGGCAAATCCTAATAATTATTAAGTGTCTTCTCATTAACTATGAATAAAAAAGAAAATTTTTATCTAACAAATACCTGATGTACAAAGTTTCAAAGAGCTGCCTTAAATTTATATTTTACATTTAATAATAAAATAACGGTAATCACCATAACATTTATAAAAAAAAATGTTTCAATTACTTATTTATAAAGTGATGCCAATAATTACAGTATCAGGCATCAGTGGCGTTGGGGTATCAGTATCGGAAAAGGGGATATTGGAACAGCCCGAGACTCTCGTGTGGCCTGTCCCAGGTCTTTGATGTCCTGGTTAGAAAATCACTCATATTCAACCAAAGTGAGCACCCCGTGTTTGTGTCCGGGCAGAAGCAAGCAGATGCAGAAACACAGCAGACGTTGCTGTCAGGTTGTGGTCTCCTCAAGCTGCGGCCACCCCTCCGGCCCGCCTCTGCTTCTCGGGCTGGCTCGGAGTGTTGAGCTTGTCCGCATCCCGCAGGATGTGCCCTTCCGAAACAAGAGATGAGATCCCACAACCCGAAGTTGATGTTGACGTCAAAAATTATGACAAAAATGGCGAAAAAAAGGTTTACTTCCGAGTCTTGACAATCGGAGACGGATCTAGGGTTCTGCGAGGGGGGAGGGGGGAGCCTGTCCCGAGCACAGAGTTAGAGGGGGTGAAAGTTCAGCCAACAAATTCTTTTTGTGGACTACAAAAAGAGTATGAAATAAAAGTCGAGTAGAAAAAATATTTTTTTTTTGTTTCTATGTGCTCATTATCAATGATTGTTTTTTTTTTTTTTTTTTTTTTTTTTTCAACGGAGATGTTTAATGCTGAGTTTGTAGTGAGTTTGCACAGTATCCCTGCACGCAGGCCATGGAGGAAAAAATGAATGCGAGTGAGGGAATGTATTGGGAGCAGCTACCTTCGAGACGCAGACAGTATACAATGCAGGTTATTCGGAGTTGTGAGGGGGAGGGGTGCACAAATCACAATTTCTGCCTCAGGCAAAGGAAAGTCTTAGATTCCTTCCTGCTGACAATATCAAGGCTAGTTCAAAAATCTCGAACTTGTCATAACTGACTACAAATGTCTTGACATATTGATCTCAATATTGCAGTGTAAAATTCTGTATTCATATTTTATACTTCATTTGTATTTACGTTACAGCATATTTTATCTACATTTAAAATTTTTTTTTCCCATGCTTTTGGTGAAGTTTCAAAAACATCATACAATATCTCTGTAATAAATGACAATGGAATCACAATTATACTTCAGCGTGTTAGTCATGACAAGCTTTGTGCCTGCCTTGTACCAGACATTGACGAGGAATCTAGCACACTTATGTCGAACCAAATTCTAAAATAATATTGACCCATCAACGTATTTAATATGTTGGTGTCAAAACTTATATGTTGACATGTAGCTCAGCCCTAAAGCCCTCAGATCATTAGAATATCACAATCTGCATCACCTCCTCAATGTTCTATAAAAGACAACTGCAGTATAATTTACATCTATTTTATTACAAAACCAGAAAACAGTTTGTTTCGATAACATTCCCAATTTTAAAATTTGGTTCATTGGTCAGACAATTTTTATGAGAAGGGAGTATGTATTTTATTTGCACCTTTTTACTGAGTTAACAATGCATAACACACAGTTTTACTCATTTTAATTAATATCGATGTAGCGTTTACCTATGTAACACCTGGGATAAGTTTGGCCCTTTCCAAACCAAAATCTTGACTATGCCACTTGGAGTGTCCCTCTGAGGTAGGACAGCTCACCTCATCAAAGGGGCAAGCCTTTCCCAGACACGTCCCGGAGGCACGTTACTGCTTCATGATACCCAAAACCAATGTGCGAACGAACAACGGATAACGATCAGATGGGATCGGATCCCACCCTCATACTTTTCCTCCTCATAAGGATGTTTTCTTGGCTCATCAGAAAAAAATAATTATTGTGCCGGGGAAAATATATTTTTCCACCTCAAACACTCGTACTTGTTAATAATTAAGCTGGATAAAAATTTTGATAGTTTCTGTTGTCACTGTTTCGCTATCAATAAAAGCCAACAATTCTCTACATACATTTATTGTACCACGTGTTCCACCATTCTCTCCTTTACCATCTGTCCTCATTCTCCGATCTTCTACTGTCTCTCCTCCACAACTGCCAACTTCACCTTCTCACTTCCTCATGCAACACAGTTACATTATAACTATCTGACATGAATCATGATTGTTTTCAGTTATTTAATTTTGTTTAAATTTGACCTAATGTATTTATGTTTGTCATGGAGCTCTAGTCAAATTTTACTGGGAGGACCGTCAAAGAGCTATTGACTAACAGACCACCTCGTCTGCATGAGAACAAGCACAATGGCTAGTTCTGCCACCAAGTCGTTAGCTCGACAGTGTAATGGTAATCACTTTTCGGTTGCATGCACTGGCGTGCGTCACTGCGTGATGCCTGTGTCTGGGAGAGATAACAAGCGTCCGTCTACTCCACTTCATTTTTGACTTAAACATTTTATCATTTATCTTATCATCAGTACACTCTTCTTAACATTAACAGCTGTCTAACAAGAACATTCACCATAATTGTGTTTTCTGGAGGTGTGTGAATGATAAGAAATGTCTTGAAACCATTTAAAAATGTTATAGATATATTTTCAAATAACCAGGGGCCATATGAAGTAGTAATCAAAAGTTTTTGTAACTGTTCATAATAAGTAGGTAGGTCTTTTAAGGGTAATGCAGATAAATACACTTTAAAAAAGCATTGTACAGGTACAAAACAAAAATTATTTTAATACATTTGTTCATGTAAAATATCTCATGCTTTATTTTATAATACAAAAATTACACAGTTCGAGAGCTCCATATACTTATTCGAGTCACAGAGGATTTTATAATGGTCTGCTAAGGAACTTCGGTAAGAACCAGCAGGAATCGGAACTAATTATATCTTCACCAAATAATATTACTGCAGGGTACCTTTTGGCTATCGCCTATCACTACCAATAATTCATAGGCAAAATTAGCATCCAGGTTTCTATTTCCAAAAATTTTTAGTCTTATTTTTTTTTCCCTGGGTGACTTCTCTGCCACTGAACGCAGCTTACCTATATTTCAAAATTGTCTAAATTAACATTAAAACCACTTGTGTGTACTTAAGACAAATAAAAAGGTTCTAATGTTTCATATTTTAATATCTTTATTATGTTGTTTTCCAATAAAATTTAGAAAAACAAGGCAAAAATTATTTAACTAAGTTTTTGGGTGAAAAAATTTTTATTCACCAAGTAATGCAAACAGAAAATAATCATTAAGTTTAATGCACTCAAACGTATAAGCAGAAAGTATAATTGACGCATGCTAAAAAGAGAGCTGGCTAAATGCATGTTGTGATGTTGTAATGCCACTCCCATTAACGAGCTGTCTCGGGAATCATAGGAACAAAGCACGTGATGAGGTCTCCACCACCCTGGATATTTCTGTATTTCATCGTAAATAACTAAAAAATGAAATGTTTAGAGAAAAAAATCCTCAAATGTTTTCTGGTAGATAGTGGTGCAGATTGAACGATAACTATTATTACTCATGTTGAGTTTAAAAAAAAAAAAGGGAGAAAATAGTAGTGACTTGGAATATACTACAGAGTTGCATAAGTGAAACAGTTTTTAAATATCAGTGTCAGGGCTGCAACTAGAGTCTCTGGCACCCAGGGCATGAATGGATTCATGCCCCCCCCCCCCCCCTTCTTTTTTAGCACATACCACACCAATAAAGCAGGGGGGGGAGGGGGTCCGGGGGCCCTCCCATGGAAAAAAAGGTGCTATTTAAGCATTTTCCATACTTACATGTAACAGTTTCTGTGCTACTGTAACTTCCATGCATGAACCCAATACCAATTGTAGTAGGAATTACAATGCAAGCCGGCGACTTCGGCGCCCCCCACAGCTTTGCACCCGGGGCGTATGCCCCGCTTGCCCCCCCCCCCTACCCCTAGTTGCGGCCCTGATCAGTGTCGATACTATTTGTGTCCTAAGGTGGACTGTTTGTGAACACAAATTACAAGATGTATAAAACTCCACGCCTGATGGGACCTGTCCATGCCTGTCACACGCTAGTAGGAGCATGCTAGGGTAGCTTGTGCGCGAGCCGGCAGACAGCTGCTGCAGCGGCGAGCGAAGCGACGACGTGACGGGAGGGGCCGACCGCCCCACCGCGGCTGCCGGCGTCCCCGAGCAGGACCCCGGCGCCCGCGAGCGTCGTCGTCGGCGTCGTCTCGGGCTGCGGCGACGCTTCGAACCCGGCCAGCAGCCGGTCGCACTGCGTCGCGTCGCCGCTGACGCCCGTCGCAATGTCGCACAACCTGCTCTTCAGGCACTCGTCGTCGCAGCCGGCCCTCAGCGACGGGCCGGCATCTTTGAAGTAGTACCTGGCCAACAGAAAAAAAAGGCATACAAATTTCCATTTCTCACAATGGGAAAACTCCACAGATCTAAGTCTTATTAAAAAAAAACTGATATTGCACACCCTTAATTGAAGTTATACTTCTAATGCGACTTCCAACAAGGTTGCATTAAACGTTTAACGCTACCATGGAGAATTATTTGCATGCAATTAAAAACTATTTTTTAATGATGCCAAAGAAGTATAACTTCTCACGCGCATACCTAAGTACACGCACCCATTTTTTTCTGCTATATTTTGTCTCGGAGTTGATAAAGGCACACAGGTTCAAGTGTTCAAATCAAAAATTTTAGAATTTTTTTTTAAGGTTATTTTGAGACAAAAATTGATTTTGAACATATTGACATATTACTTATTTATTTTAGCTGTTTAGTGTTTAGTGCATGAGGTAACGTGCATGATGTTTTCTAATATTCTGAGTCAGCAGCAACAAAGGTCTTGAAACGCTGCTGATTCAACAACCTCTGCAACAATTCTGCAAGACTGACAAATTAAATTTTGGAATAAACAGTAACACATTAACGATCACGGCCACTGAAAACCCTGATGGAATGAAGTAAAATCTAAAGATAAAATTTAAAATACTTGAGATTAAATAATGATTGCTATTCATTGCAAAAAAAAAAAAATTGGGAAAGTAAGCTGCTATCGTATCCAAATGGCTTGTGGTGTATCAGCTGTGTCTGTGTTTTTCCGAGTTTTCACAGATATAATTGTGGTGTCGGTGCCACTAGAAACACAGACTAGTTATGGCGCTGAACAGGACATTAACTAGTCTTTGGTCAAATGACTGTGCATACATGCATCAATATTAACCGCATTGCTTCCTGGGCAGTAGCCATACGTTCAATCAATCACAATGGTTGCCTTATATTCAAAAGCAAGTGGAGAATTCAAGCCAATTCTGGCACAGCTAATGAAGAGAGCGGCGTAGCTTCTCACCTGTTGTACTTCTGCAGCAGGCTGCGGTCTCTGCTCATCCTCTGAGCCAGCGAGTCCAGTTCTGATGGCAACAAGCCACCCACGCCGTACGCATCTCTGTACGAGTACAGTTTGTACCACTTTGGGCTGTCACCCAGGTGCGAGTTGGCTTCACTCAGATTGAACACCCAGCTTTCTCCATCAGTCACATACTAGAACAACAACCATTCACCACTAGTAAATTAGTCATACAATTACATTTTGGAGACTACCATAGTAGGTACACAAGTCTTGTATGCTAATACAGTAGAGTCCCGCTATTCCAAGCTAGATAGGACAGGACCCTGTCCGGAAAAAAATGGGATTAGCTTTAAAAAAAACATAATAAAAGTTTTAAACGTGCAAAAAAAAATTTTAAAAATTTTCCTCATAAATACATTCTTTTACACCTTAAAGTTAGTACTGTATATTTTTACTTAAAATTAAAAAGTTAGTAAATCTGTTTGTTTGTTTTTTATCTCATTAGGATTAAACAGACATCAGGACAAGAGGGCTCTAGGTTTATTTTATCTAAAATATTTTTCTTTAAAAACTATTTTTTTTTATTATTTGGTTCACCTACAATTTTGTACTTCTGAAGGTGCAAATAACAACCACGTGACTATAAATAATCATTGTTTAGTTCACAGAAAATTTGCTTAAAGAGTCCACAAGTCATAGATCCAATTGGCTATAAGAAGCGCACCATTTTTCTTTCAAGTTTTTTGACACCAGCATTCTTTTTTCTGAATTTAGAAAATATCAGTCTGTAGTGTGTCGTTTTATTCAAATGAAAAAAATATATATTTCAAAGAAAGTTCACTGTCAATTTATTCTGCCAATATTTGTTTACTATTGAATCATGATTATCTTCACTAAAATATTTTTACTTTAAATGTAAATTTATATTTTAGAGTTGAAAATTAATAATCTGATCACCCGACAGTGCATCAGAGTACAGTTACAGGAAATGTATTCCAGGCCACTCACACAGGAAGGGGGGGATACACAGTGTAAGTCTTGTAGTTCATAAAGTACAGTAATGTTACAGGAAATGTATTCCAGACCACTCACACAGGAAGGGGAATCCACTGTGTACACCTTGTATGCAGTTATTCTAGTAGTTCATATAGTACAGTACTGTTACAGGAAATGTATTCCAGACCACTCACACAGTGTACACCTTGTAGTTCATCTAGTAGTTCATATAGTACAGTACTGTTACAGGAAATGTATTCAAGGCCACTCACCCAGGAGGAGGGGTCCACTGTGTACACCTTGTAGTTCATCTAGTAGTTCATATAGTACAGTACTGTTACAGGAAATGTATTCCAGACCACTCACACAGTGTACACCTTGTAGTTCATCTAGTAGTTCATATAGTACAGTACTGTTACAGGAAATGTATTCAAGGCCACTCACCCAGGAGGAGGGGTCCACTGTGTACACCTTGTAGTTCATCTAGTAGTTCATATAGTACAGTACTGTTACAGGAAATGTATTCGAGGCCACTCACCCAGGAGGAGGGATCCACCGTGTACACCTTGTAGTTCATGTTGACGTTCTCAAACGAGGTCACCGAACCCCCGTTAAGAGCCACGCTGATCGGGCGGGAAGTGTTCTTCACGCTGTAGTAGACGTGGAACTCGTCGTAGTGAGTGTGGCCATTGAACTGGGCAGTTATGGTGTTCTCGAACCTGGAGCCGCACAAATCGTTCGAGATCCCGCGAATACGGGCCATGCACGATCAGAAACAAAACTTTCAGGACTAACATGCATCATGGTTAGCTTTTTTGTCTGACTTATGTTTCAAAGGTTTTTTACTTCACTGGAGATGGATGGGTTTATCTCTATTCAAGTAAAATTTTAGTGAAAACATTTGTCAATAATACTATTCTAATAGTTTCTCTGGCATAAAAACAATTCAAAAGAAAATTTTTTTCCTCTGAGGCATAATAATCAGATATGCAGTTATTTTTTCTCCCTAATTTTATGACATTACAGTCAAATAATCAATGGTCATGGATGAAGAGACAGAAATTTTGTGAGTTCATCCTGTGTGTCAGGCTTAAATTCACATTTTTGTGTGTTCTCTACACATGCTTTTCTATTGGCTGATTTCTCCCTGCGAAACCTATCCTTCTTTCGAGTGAGTCGTGATTCGGTTACTCTAATGATAAGTGCCCGCAGCAGTAGAGGGTAGTGTCGAAAGAATTGCTGGCCAATCATCGAAGGAATGCAGAGGTAAAATTTTTTTTGCATTCTACTGTGTGAAAAAAAGAATTCGCTAAATTTCCCGGTCTCTTAGTCATGAAGAAATATTAATTTGGCGCAAACTTTTAAACACTTGTACCTCTTCTCAGTTTCCTTGGTGATGATGCACCTTGTGGCAACTGGTATAAGTCAGTGTATCTTCTGTCCAATATATAAGGCACTTTTTAGATGCACAAATTACAACACATTTTACCAGATAAGTTACAAGAATGTATTTTCAACCACAAATCAACACTTGAAAGAAATCTTGCTTACAATCCACTACACATTTTTATTTTTACCCACAATGCAAAGTACACACTGACAGTGGATCAGCATGATTCATGAGAAGAAGCGTTTATCTTCGGGATACATCACGCATGCGTGAACGGGCACACTGGATTCCCATTCCAGGGGAACTCCAGTTTAAATACCAGTCCACCCAGCCTGATTTCAGTTTTATGTAGTTTTCAGAAATCACTCCAGGCATATGATGTAGGAAATACCCGATTCCTTCCCTGATATCATTGTCGTGTGTCCTCGCCTGTTACCATCTCTAACGACCTTGGCTTTTCACGAGATGTTAACCAAAATATTTAATTTTTAACCATGGATAAATGAAAGTGTGCTTCCCACCTGTCGACTATCCGGTGGTACTCGCGGCTCCAGGTCCGCAGGCAGTCCTTGCTGCCCGAGGGGATGTGGTAGAGCAGGTGCACCTTCTCCCCGTCGCGTTCCGCCCGCAGCAGCGTCTCTGCCAGCCAGGCCAGCTGCCCGTACGGGTCCTCCGACTGGTACAGCAGCCAGCTGCCGGACAACCCCCCCGGTCACACACACTGCAGCCGTCAGCTCCTCGGCACCAGTCCCGGGCACTTCCCACACCGTGACAAGTGTAATGCCCCGACAATCGCGCCACCGTCGACAGCTTGTTCCGAGGGGCGAAGGCAGTGTTCGCATCGCATCCTTGCGGCCCACGGTGGGCCGCAAAGTACAATCACTGCCACCAACACAGCGCTTGCAAGTTGTAACTGTCGTAGTCCCGGATATCACCCCCATGATGCGGGTTGTGTCGTATTCTCAGGGAGGGTTCAGGCCTCGTGGCGGGGGAAATTAACACTATCCGAGCTACAATGATGTTTCGATAGTTTGACCACAAGTATTTATTGAGCCCTTCTCGTAATCTAGGTACATGGGCAATCCGCGGGAAACACCCGTCCATCTGCGGAGTGAGGCTCGGCTGCACGTGTTTGGGGTTGAGCAGGCGCCAAGTGCGGACTGCACCCCCTGGTTCCGTGTGCGCTTGATGAACTGTCTCTGCCCCTTCCCTATGATAGCGAGAAACCAATTAAGTTGGAACGCCGTCGCCAACCAATTAAGTTGGAACGCCGTCGCCGGCGACGTGAAGTCCGTCCCGCTGCGGCACGCACATGTCCGCCGATGCGCGCAATGTCCCGCCTCAAGGAAACAAGAAAATACTTATACACAATTAAATTATTTACAATGGCGACCGACAGCGTAACACACGTGATCGTGAGATTCCCGATCCCCCAGACCCAATCTCACCAGTCGTGGCTCTCGTCTCACTGAGACATTTGTCTCCGTACGACCGCCTCGCTCCTTCGTTGCCCTGCGACTCTCGTCCCTAGACACGTCTGTCCTCTCCGGCCGCCAGACTCCGACTCCCCTCTCCTGCCACGCGTCTGCCTCTCCGCCCGACCTCCCCCCCTCTGTGCGACACGTGCAGCGCTCGGAGTGATTCCGGGTGTTGGCCTCGGCTTCGTCGCCCGGTGACAGCAATTAAAATAAATGTCACAATATTTAGAAAGACATATAACAATAATGAAATTACAAAAATTACGGAAAAATAATACATGACCCATTATTACATATAAAAGTACATTCTTAATATACAAATTAAAGTGTCACACTGCACAGGCAGGGGTGGTTCAGGAGTTTGCGCAGCAAAACGGACTTTATGAGCAGGGGAGACACTTGGGTCGACGTCATTACTTGTTTTGTCAGAGGCAGGATGTGTACCATCACCTTTTACCTTGTTGCACGAGTGTGACGTCCAAGACATGTAGACCGTCGAGTACTTTGGGCCATTAGCATTTTAACAAAAAAGTAACCTGCCTCCAAAATTATTGATTTGAAATTACTGTTAAACATTTGGAAAAGATCCTTATTTTTACTTTTAAAATTTGTGATTTATACATGTTTCTTCTTCCACAACTATTTTAATGATAAATGTGAGTGAGCTTGCAATATTTATTTTATTTTTATAATCCATAAATTATATTATGAATCAGTGCAATTTACAAACCAAATATCTTTCTTCAAAAATTAATGGAAAAGTAGCCTACATGTAAACTTGCACTGTTGAATCTTAGAAAATGAAGAAAAAAATTATTTTGTTCAAATAGCTCTTTTTAATGAAAGTTGGAGGAGACTGCCATTTTAAACACAATTAAGCTACTACTAAAGATTTATAAACTCAAGCAACAATACACTTTTCCACTTGCCGTCTACACTACAACTTGCAATCATTTTCAACCATTACAGAAAAATGACTAAATAGCCAAGGTCTAAAGTATAAGTTATCTTTGAACATTTGTACTGTAAAATAATAATGCTTACAATTTTAGGCAAAAATTATATTTAGCAGTCAAGTTTGAGCAGATTGTAAATTTACCTACTGATGGCTTTGGAATCACATCCTATTGGTGACCGATTATTCCAACCAATCATCTCCTACTCAGACAGTCTGGGTTTGAATACCTTCACAGATTCAACCTGGAATTTTCTTGCAGATGGAAAAAGTGGGATACTTCTTTAATTGGTGGATTTTTTTGTGATACTTTGCCAACCCTTACATTCCAAGGGCTCTATACCTGAATCCATATTATCTCGTCTCATTCCCTCTGGTCAAGCCCATCTGCCAGCCTTTTTTGAGGCAGGAAAATACTGTTTTAAGATCATGTTCATCCTGTTCGAGTGCTCTGGCTTTGAAATTTTTTATGGTGGGCTAG